>NC_041217.1:16572157-16715510 GCF_002837175.3 Physeter macrocephalus
AACTGCTGAGCCTGCGCTCTAGAGCCCGTGAGTCACAACTACTGAGCCCACGTGCCACAAGTACTGAAGCCCACGCGCCTAGAGCCCGTGCTCCGCAACAAGAGAAGCCACCGCAATGAGAAGCCTGCGCACCGCAACGAAGAGTAGCCCCCGCTCGCTGCAACTAGAGAAAGCCCGTGCGCGGCAACAAAGACCCAGTGCAGCCAAAAATAAATAAATAAATTTATAAATAAATAATAAATTAAAAAAAAAAAAAAAGAAAAAAGAAAAAGAAGCTGCCAGGGAAATTTATACTGAAACCAAGAAACTCATTAACTGCCCCAGGGAGATCCTGGAGCTGAAAGAGTTGACTTGGAATTCCCCAGAGCTCCAAGACTAGTCTAAGTCCAGGAAGTGCTCTTCTACTGATGCCTGAGTTGTACAATGACATTCAGTGACTGCATTTAGTTTCTGGATGGTGTATTTGTCTGTGGAGGGCTAGCATGTAACTTATGAGAGTGAAACAAAAGAATAAATGGAATAATCACAGACCTTAAAAGAGAAAAGGGGGAAAAAAATGAACATTTCTGAGCACCTATGATGGGTCAGTCATGCTGCTAGGTACTTTACATATGATATATTCATTCAACCTCTCTTCTCCCATAAACACTATAAGGTATACATTATTATTCCCATTTGCAAAAGCAGAAAGGTTAAGTAAATTGTCCCAAATCATTCAGTCAATATGTGGCAGGTCCAACCAGAATTTGGGTCTGGGTCTTTTTGGCTACAAAGAGCATGCTTTTATCTAGTAATGTACAAAGAAAAGCAAAACTCAAGATCAAATTCAGAGATAAGGCAAACATAAAATTCAATCTCATATACACACACTTGAAATGTAAAAGATCATTTTTTCCCCTTTAATTCCTCATTAATTTACACACAGGTTTGTGAGTCTGATACTTACGTTTTTTTAGAGGTCTGAGGAGTGACTGGGCCTATGGTGATGTTTGCACTTAGAATCATAACATTTATAGGTAAAAAAAAAAAAAAAAAAGGAGTCTTAAGGCTTCCTGATTCTTATACAAGAGGAAACAAAGACATAAAATGCTTAAACGTCTTGCTCAAAGTCACAGCACTTGATTTTTGCAAAGCTGGGATTAGACCTCAGACCTGACCCATGGTCTATGCTTCTTTCAGTTACAAAGTACTGGGATTTTTTTTGTTTTTGCTTTTTTTTGTTTGTTGTGTTTTGTTTTGTTTTTCCCCCAGCCCTGGGAAAGGTTGTAACTGTTAGTTATCATAAGTATATGATACAACCATGAAAATGTCATAAAAATCCTCTCAAAAATTAGCATATTCACATGTGGCTGGTTCACTGTGTTGCGTGGCAGAAACTAGCACAACATTGTAGAGCAATTATACTCCAATAAAGATGTAAAAAAAAAATGAGCATATTCAGTCATCGCCTTAAAAAGAAAACCAATCACCTGGGTTTATGTCTGTTTTGTTTTAAAAAATAATCAAATGGTATTAAGAAAGACAAAACTAGGTAAGCTTACTTCACCAAAATAAAGTTTGGATTCATAGGTCAAAATTCCAGGTGGCTGAGATTTAAAATACAATTGATGTAAAAAAATCAATGCATCATGACATGAGAAAACTGTTACTGATTCTTTATGTGCTTCCAATTTGATTGCTTTGGCCTTCCAAACAAATACATGGAAGTACCAGAAACCTATTAGTATGATAATAAAACCTCGCTCCTGGAGGTGTACAATCTCTATGCTTGGAGGATAGCAAACAAACAAACAAAAATCAGTGTAAAGATCTGCTCTAAATTTCAGTAGAAGAATATTTGAACTAATTATAAAATGTAAAATTTTAGAATAATCAGATTTCCTTCAATTTTAGAATAATCAGGTTGCCTTCCCTTTAAGTCCTTACAGAAGTCCATTTCTATATGCCTTAAAAGCTAATGGTTTCTTATCTTTTAACCTATTGTTCCTATTTTAGTTCATGTTTTTTTCAGAATTCCAATTTTTAAAAATCCAAACCTAGCTTCAGGTTATTATTCTCTATTACTATCCAAAACACAGTAAATACAGTGGGCCCTTTTACATACAGAAAATAGTATAGCTGATAGGAATATGTTTAATAATCAATGTTATGAGCAGAGAAAACAGAAATATATGAAAGGCATACACCTTCACACAGATGAATATATACACACGTATGTACACATATACACACATATATATACATCAATATTTGGAATGCTTTTGCTTGGATTATATACCTTCTATCGCCCCCCGAAATCAAAGTAGGATAATAATTTTAAAATGCATTTTCTTGTTATAAATACATATTGTTCCTGTCACGTGAAATGAAATAATTAGAACAGTGACGACAAACTGGCTGGTAATAATTCAATAATCCATTTAAAGTGAAACTATACGTTCCTAGAATTTAATATTGCTAAATCGTTTGTTTCATTACTGCAAATTATATAATATTATAAAATACTGATTGCAAAAAGAAAATGGGTGAGACTTTTCCTACTTTTGTTCAACGTATGTGACTTTAAAAAAGAATCACATGTACACATCCATGCTAATGAGGTTCCCAGATTTTTATATATTCTATGTACTCAATTGTAGCCGGCCACATAATTCACATGCAGAACTATCCCCCTTTGAACTAAATGAATTCTGTTATAATGGAGAGTTGAGACTTGAAAAAATTGCTTACAATTGCACATACAAGTGAAAAAGATAGCTAAGTCTAAATTAAGATGTTGGCTATGAGGTTTCCAATAGGACCTTGACATGACTGGTGACCTACTCATGACATGATCACACCAGTACGGATTTGGAATTCTATTAGTATTACCAGAGGAAAAAAGTCAAGGAGTCATCAAGAAAACAAATCTATATCTTCTACTCCATCAGCCAATTACTGTTGTTAAAGTGGAATTAGATGGGTATTGACAATGCGAAGGGGATAAGGATTAAGCAGATGACTGAATATATAGCAAGCAGAGGTGATCACAGTTTGGATTTTTAGCACTGTTTTGTTTTTGCTGCACAAAGTTTTAAAACAAAAATTCTAAAATAGGAATGTGCAAAGTAGATTAACTACTGCTAATATCAAGCCTGACAAAATACAAATCATATTTGCTAACTGGATAATGCACAAATATTTTGACATAAGGTATTATTTTATACAAGTATATATTCAACAGCTTAGCACAGATTTACTAGAAATCTGCACCTGTCTATAAATAAAGGACCCCTGGAAAGATTAAATAAAAGATTTTTAAAAATTTGCTAATAATTTAAGGTAGAAAATTCCCCAATTGCATTTTGAAAATTGTATCTTCTTTTAAAAAGTAAGGATGACACAAATCAACTGATTATAAAAACAAAACACTTCTATTGCATGAGGAGGCAGTATAGTATAATACTTAGGAGTGTGATCTTAGACTTTAGAGAGACCTAGCTTCAAGTCTGGGCTCTGCCATTTGCTATATGACCTTGAGGAGATTACTTAACGTCTGGCTTACTTTTCCGACCTGTAAAAGTGAGGTATAACACTCGTGTCGTGCGGCTTGTGAGGATTAAATGACTGTGCTTGTCTAAAAAACTTGGCGTAGCATTCAATTATTGGTAACTTCTGCTATCATAAAAAGTTAGAGCTATAGTTCTATTGAACTCAGCCAGTTACTTTGTCTACAGAAAAATACAGTTTTGTTATATGATGATTTGGAATTCCTCAGTTGCTAAGTGGTCAAACTCAAGGAAATCATGAAAGTATTGGTTATCAATGCCAAGGTACTATAAGAGAGACTGCTTTTACTTTGTACCACTACCCCTACTCTGCCCAGAAAAAAAAAAAAATCACAAAGCATTGGGCAGATTTGATTTAATGGTGGGAGAAGAATTACCAGCCTAAATTGCGAATAATACCATCAAGACACAAAAAATAGTTTTGGTGCTATAAATAGAATTATTTCCTCCACAGTTTGATTAGTTCACTAAATTCTGGTTAAAGTTTCGGGTACCATTTTTTGCCATTTTCTTCTTGTGTCTAAGTTTTTATCCATTTATATTGATTCTACTGATTGAATAACACTGCCACCTTCCCCTTACTACACAATTCACATATTTTGATATTAAATATACTCATTATAGCATTTATTCTTTAAAGTCAACTTTAGATGGTATATAACAGAGATGAGTGTATTTATGCCAGTCCAAAATATCTATGCAAACTATAATCAGATGAATTTATCAATGAACTTGGATTTATCATCACTTGATGCTACCAGTTTCTGTTTTCTTAATGTGTGAATATAGATGAGTGATCCTCTCATCCATTCTAAGTCTACAATGACTGATATTCTGAGTTAGTCAAAATATGTAAACAAATTTTTCACTTATAATATCAAAAAGTAACTTTATTCATACCCACACTTAGGAATTAGGGTGGATTATGCCAATAAGTTTTAAACCCTCATGAAACTTTTCTTGTTTTTAATGAACTGAGGTAACTTCATTTCACAGTCTGATTTTTTAAAAGGTGTAAGTTCTCCTAAACTTAAAGTTCACAAAACAGTATATAAAGGAATATGACTTAGTTTTGTAATTCAAATAAAATTCAAACAATAATAACTTTACAATAATATTAAAAAACTAAAAATATATTGTTTAAAGAAACAGCAGCAAAGAATGCCAAGAACGTAGTAAGGAATATCAAGGATTCCAATGGCAATTCACTCAAGAGAAAAATCACAAAAAATGCTAAGAGGCGTGAAAATGTGTTACTAAAATTTTAGTTTCTAGTTTAAAAATAAAATTCTAATCAAGAATAAAAATGCAGAGAGATGCCTAAACACAGACAAGAAAAAAACCTCTAGCAAATCTAATAAATTTAACTTGCCCTGCCAGATCTTTTCAACTTATTGGAAAATTCGCTTGACTTAATATTGACACAGAGATGTGTAAATCAATACATTCAGAATGAAAGATATATTTTAATTTAAAAATGCTCAGACTGCAGCAGTAAATCTATGCACTTAGCACATAAAAATCATCAAGAGTTTAAATGTTGAGGTATAGTATCGGGGTTAACCAACACCTAAAGGTGGAGGCCAAATACTACATTTTTACCATTAAAATTTTTACTTTTTATGGCACAGGTAAGGCAATCTTTACAAAATTTACTGAAATATATTTATAAGCAACAGAAAGAATTTCACTGAGAATCCATCAAAGCCTGCAACCAGGGCACCACCTATCTGCTGTTTATAAAAAGTCCTATTTTTATATATAACTAGCAAGCTATTGTGAATTTTCCAAATGAAATGAGACAAATAAAAGAAATGAAAGTACCCCCTAATCTCAGTGATTTTCTATGCAGTCAAAAGCTTTAACTGCTATTCAATACGGTAGCCATCAGACATAATATGTGGCTATTAAATTAAGACGTGTTAAAATATGAAATACACAACAGATTCTGAGTACAAAAAATGTAAAATATGTCATTCTCATTTTTGCTAAAATAATTTTACTAGTCCATACACACGTTTTCAGAGTACAAAACCAGAAATAATCATGGGTTTCCTTAGGAATGTATTACCTAAGAAAGCCAGACCTAGACAAGCCCCAAAATATAGTTTCTCCATCTCCTTAAATAAATTTATTATATGTGCACAAGTTTAATTTGGTCAGTCGCATCATAAATCTAAATGATCTTTCGATTGGGATTCCCTATCTTCCATATACTGCCTATCAGATATTATAAAAAATGAAAACTAATAATCATAATTCTGATCACTGGTAAAATGACCTTTCAACTCACAAATCTGAAAGTTAGTAGGGAAATGTTACATTCTAAAAACAGTCTGTTTCAAACAAAGAGTTAAGAAGTGTTCATATTTACTAAAGTATATATGATGATAGCCAAAATTTCCCAACTATCTCAAAATCACAGCAAAGAGATCTGCTTCTCACATCTTGCCTGTAATTTCTCTTTATAGTTAGTATAGAACTTTGCCTTTAGTAATCATTCTTTTACTCTTATCATCCTTCTCCTTTAATATCTTTCCCTTCCCCAATTATCCTCTCAAGCTTCCTTACTTAAAAGAGTGGTCCTCAGACGGAAGCAGCAGCATTATCTAGGAGCTCCTTAGAAATGTAAAATCTCAAGCCCCACCCAAGACTTACTGAATCAGAATCTACATTTTAACAAGATCCACCCCCCACCATCCTCCAAGATTTGTCTGGAGACTAAATTTAAGAAGCATCGCTTTAGGCTTGCTGGAAAGGATTTCCACCTTCACAGTCTGTTTTTTTTGTCTTTATCCTGTACATCTCTTTACTGGTCTTCAGGTTAACAAGGTTAGAAAGCATCTTAGAAACCACTGATTTCAAACTTTCACGTTACAGATAGGCACACTAGAAATATGTATTAATACCTAGCACAAGAACCTTGCATAAAAAGGCCCTGATAAATGTCAAGTTCTAAGACAAAGGCAAGAGGAGAAATTGAAGCTAAAAGAGATACAGGTCTTACAGAAGTTCACACGGTTAATTAGTTGCAGGCCTAAAACAACACTCTATGTCTCATGCTGATTCCTACGTCCAATGCTCCGTCCAGTACACGAGGCTACTAGCAAGACAGGGCCAGGGTTTCGGAGAGATTCCAGCCTTCCTCATTCCTCACTGGGATGTGTGGCAGAGTATGCCTCTTGTGACTGGGTGTGTGTGCACACGAGGGAACACACACGCTTGCCTAGCTCTGGAGTGCCTTGCAGAGCAACAGTTTTAACCACTGAAAGCACAAAAATTCAAGTTTTATAAATATAGCATCTATTTGTTCAGCTTAAGGCCAAATTTTCTTTTCTACAGTCTTTGATCATCTTCGCTTCTGTCAAAATAGAGGTGGGAATCAGGAAGTAATGAGTAAAGGTTATGTGAGGTACGTCGAAAACATAGATGTAAACAGCCTTAACTGGCTTGGGCATGATTACTTGAGTTGGCCGCTATGCATTTTCCCCTACTTCTTTTGTCTTTTATATCCCTCTTTCTCTCTGTCACCCTCTTCCTGTTCCATTGCCCTTTTGCTCCTTTTCCTGTTAGCGCCACAGAAAAGACAAAGTTGAAAAGTTATTTTTACAAACCTTGACACTCTTGGGGAGAAAAGCACTATGCAAATTATTACATATCATAACTTACAATTCTATGGTATTTTAAACTTTGTACCAAGTATTTTTATAAAGCATTTTCATAAAAATTTTCCTAAAGCTATCATAATACCATAATGTCAAAATGCTTTTGAAAGTGACAGTGGATATAAAGATTGACTCCATATAATTCTCTGGACATGGTAAATCTGTTTACATTTTCTCAGTTAATAACATATTATGAACAGTTGTAAAAAGAAAAAAAATATTTGGGCAATAAACCCAAAAAATAATAGAAAAGGCAACACCACAATTTACTTTCAAAAAAGCAAAATACCCAGTATTAAAATTGATAAAAAAGATATTGTAAAGCATGAATGCTTCACATGGAAATATTGTGGAGTTAAAAACAAAGGATTATATCATGTCTTATCAAACACCAGAAGAAGGTGACAGGTATGCAAGCAATTCACAGTATAACCAGCCAACAAGACATTAAACAGAGAGAACTTTAATGATTTAAATAACTGGCTTGGTTACTTATTCAGCTTTACTCTCAACTAACATTTGAGTATAGAATACACTTAACTGTAATTAATAGGAGCACCTAGAGGTTGCAGAGTTTATACTAAAACAGAAATAAAACTACTGAAATATACCATTCATTGTTAAGAATAACATATATGGATAACTTTATTATAAAAGCGTTAAAAATTAGAATTTTTCAGTCTATAAACTCCTTTTTGGGTAGACTGCAGTAAAACATGAGTAAATTA
This sequence comes from Physeter macrocephalus, assembly GCF_002837175.3. Classification (NCBI taxonomy): domain Eukaryota; kingdom Metazoa; phylum Chordata; class Mammalia; order Artiodactyla; family Physeteridae; genus Physeter; species Physeter macrocephalus. The sequence continues at coordinate 16,580,099 of NC_041217.1, forward strand.
AAGATTACTAACATCTCATATATAATTACGGCAAGTATTTAGATTGCTCCCCTTAACAGAATAGATGAATTAAACAGCAGAATAGACACAGTTAACTGGAAGACAAGGCTGAAGAAATCACCTACAGTACGGGACAGAAAGACAATGAAATGGGGACTAGGAGAAAAGGGTTAAGAGATACTGAGAATAAAATGAGAAAGTGCAACATATCTCTGTCTGGAATCCTAAAGAGATAGAAGATTAATAATGAACCAAAAGCCATATTTAGATAAGGGCTGATATTTTTTTGAACTGGTTAAAGATAGGAATTACCAGACATAGGAAAGACAACATAAAGCAGAGTAAATAAATTCACATCTATACATAATGCTGTGAAACTATGAATATCAAAGACCAAAAAAGAAAATCAGCCAGAGGAGGGGAATAACCCGAGATATCTATTATCAGTCTGACAACAGATTTCCCAACAGCAACAATGAATGCCGGAAGAGAGTAATAGAGTATCTTCCAAAAGCTGAGAAAAATTATTTAACCCGGAATTATATATGCAGAAAAGCTATTTTTTGTGAACAGGAGTGAAATGAATCCAGTTCCAGATTCAAAACAGCAAATTTATCAGTTTTAGAACTTCACTAAAATACCTTCCAAGAACATACTTGAAGAAAAGGATCTTGCAAGGAAAATATGACATTTAAGATAAAATGGTGAGGGCCTCCCTAGTGGTGCAGTGGTTAAGAATCCGCCTGCCAATGCAGGGGACACGGGTTCGAGCCCTGGTCCGGGAAAATCCCACATGCCGCGGAGCAACTAAGCCCGTGCGCTACAACTACTGAGCCTGCGATCTAGAGCCCGTGAGCCACAACTACTGAGCCCGCGTGCCACAACTACTGTAGCACGTGCGCCTGGAGCCCGTGCTCCGCAACGAGAAGCCACTGCAATGAGAAGCCCGCTCACCGCAACGAAGAGTAGCCCGCGCTCGCCGCATCTAGAGAAAGCCTGCGGGCAGCAACGAAGACCCAACGCAGCCAAAAATAAATAAATTTATTAAAAAAAAATGAAATGGTAAGAATCTGCTATATCTTTCAAAGCTAAATAAACTATATATTAATACTAATGTCTAATCCATAGGTTTATAAAACTAAAAAATTGTATAACAAGAGAATGTTTAAGTTTGAAGAAGTATGATCTAATTAGTGTTCTAAGGTCCCTGTATTGTCAGAAGTCCTGACATTATTATCCACATACCTTAAATTTAACACACAGCTGAGAACTTAATATTTCTTAAACCAGCCAGGCATTTTTACAGGTCTTTATCTTCAGTTATGCTGAACTGAAGCACGAGACTTAGAATTGGATGACCTATGTTTGCTTGCAAAAGGGATACCTACAAATAAATCTATGTTGATCTTCACAGGAACTCCACATTCATTCATTCAACAGCCTCACTAATATACTGAGTTCCTAGATGTGTCAAGCACGGTCCTAGACACTAAAGAGAGAGGCCAACAAGACGGACCTTGAAGAAGAGTACATTCCAGCGGTTGGAGACACTAGACAAGAAAAAAAATAACTTCAGATTATGGTAGGTGCTATAAAGGAAAGAGAGAAGATCATATGAAGGAAGGTAATCGAAAGATAGAGGGAAATAAGAAATCAAAGTAACTTTGCCTAAGACTGTGTAACAGTGGTGAATCAAATAGAGCTCCTTCTAACTCCAAATCTCCTGATCTTTCTACTATATAACGCTACCCTTCCTATTTTTTTGTGGAAAGACCTAATCAGTCAAAGGCACAGCTCAAATACCCTTTCAATACCCACTAGTAGAAGTGATTATTCTCTTTTTTCTCATCTCAGTAGTGCAGCTGGTTTAAGTCTCTGCTGTGGCACTTACACTTTTCTCTGCTGTGCATTAGTCTGTACATACCAAATGCCCATAGGACCCTTGAGAGTAGGGATGTGTGTCAGTCATTACTTTCGATTTCTGGGACCTGGTACATAGTAAATCTCAATACCTTTTTGCTCTTCAACTCAGTAATGATTTTAATTTTAAATATGGTCACAATAAGTACTATTCATTTATATAAACTATATCTTCTTTGAGGAAAGATTTGGGCATGCTTTAAAAGAGGCAAGAATAAATACTAAGTGTTTTGTTCTTTGTGGTACTCCCATGGCCAGTACCACATGCAGTGTTTTCTTCACTTGTTGGCTATCAGATCTTAAAATATTTTGAATTTGAATACCTTGAGCTAGGGAATGCCCTTACTAGTGTGCGGCTACCTCCCTAAGTTACTTCCCAGATTATCTGCCTGGCCCCTGAAGGTATTTGAGCTTTGGACTCCTGAAGTTAATAAGTGATAATAGTGCCTTTACAGTTCACAAAGTCCTACTAAATACCTTATTTCAGCTTACCTTTTATTATCCCTATTTTAAGGGTGAGGAAAGTGAAGCTCAAAAAGTGATTTCTCCTAGGTCGCATAGCCAGTAAATCACGGATCTGAGAGAAGTTATTCTGACTTCTGGTTCCATGCTTTTTGCTTGCACTACACCAGTAGTGTAAAACGTGGTTCCGTAAATGATAAAGTGATGGCAGTGGAGACTCTGAATGATAGGAGAGATGCCTTCTGGCATGGAAGTTTTCAGATAAGGTTTTAAATGAAATGTATTTTGATGAATGGGCAAGATTTCTCCAGACTGACATGAAAACTGTGATGTTTCAAACGTAACAATGGTAGGAGCTAAATGACAGACACTGGAAAGTGCAAGACTCATTTAGAATGCATCAACTGGGGGGAATTAGGATGTGAAGATGGTGGAAAGAATTTACATTATGTTGGTTAAACCAAGGGAAGACACTAATAGGTTAAAGTTAGAAGTCAAATGGGTCACAAAGATCATGTTAGAATTTGAAGACAGTTGATAACAGCAGGAAAGAAAGTAGAGAGGGAAAGACTAACCAAGGAGACTAGTTAGGCTATGTCAATGGCCAAGACACTGAACTAGAGAATTGGAGAAAAATAAATAGATTACTAATTGACCTCCTTAAAAACATTCACTTTGCTTGAAAACGGTAAAGTTCACCTGGCAATTCCTAAAACTACGGTTAAAAATGTTAACAAAATTGCAGTCTCTAGGACGAATTCACATTCAACTGAAAAGGTTAGCGAGAGGCAGGTGGGGGAAAATAGAAAAGGATGCTGGACCAGGAATCAGACAACTGACCCTGCTCTACACCTTATTGGTTATGTCAGTTACTTACTTATCTTCTCAGAACCTTAACTTCCTCTTTTGAAAGGACAACCCTGTTATCCCTTGCAAAACTGAACGCTACCACACAAAGGTGACAGCTGTGATCTTGTAGGTGTCGTTATCATCTTCATTACTGACAGTAATAGAGAAAAACTATTAACACTTAAGTAATAAATTGACTCTGTATCATTAACCAATGTTTATAAAACCACCAGAGGAATACCACTAAAATCTATTATTGGTATTTTAAAAGAAAGGCATAAGCATGTCAGTTGATCATTTTTATTTAAAAGAGCATGATTTGATTTACTTTCATATCTAATGTGATATGAAAATCAAATTAGGAGGTACACATAAGTCAGAGATTACTTTTAAGGTTTTCACAGCTAGCTAAATTTATTAAAACCTCTAATTTGTTAATACAGGAATTAATCAGGTAAGTACCAATGAGTAAGTACCACTTTATATTAAAGAGCCCATATATCAAAAAAATCAGTAAGTTCACAGCTTTAAAAAAAGCAGCTCTATTTTTAGATGAACAAGTAAGACCTGTAATTCATGTCAGATCTTTGCCTTAGAAAACATGTTTTCGTCACTGTATGGTTAGCTCAATTAATGAATTCTATTTCAGCTATTCTGGCTATACAAATTACCTTTTTTAACTGCTAAATTAATCATATAGCATCTTATATATTAGCGATGACACAAGTTTGTCAATGAGTTATAGGTTTGATTCAAATTAATGTCACTTTCATCTCTAATAGTATCCCTTCCAAAAATGTATTGTAGAATTTTAGTTGATATAAAAAGTATTGACTTAATACCAAGCCTCAGAACATGTTGATTGCAAACACATTTTTGTTAAATTTATGGGAAAGAAAACTGATTCTCACTTTCATTTTTAAATTTTATGTAATAGTACAGTAGAGGTGTAGGTGGAAAAAAAAAAAACCACAACCCATATACCAATCTGACCTCACTGTGAAATATGTAAAGAAAGGTATAAAATTAAAATGACAAAGTCAGTGTTCACCATCCAGTATCTGAAACATCTAATTTAAGTCTAATGATAATATTAAGAGTATAAAGAATTGGAAATGCCCATGCATCATGTATTGAATTAAAAAACAACAACGACTACATTTTAAAACATAGTGTGTGAAAAACCAATCTGATTTCACACTTTTCACACTTAGGATACATTAAAAAAAGAACAATCTGAAAATGTATACATAGAGATTCAAAAAGTGTATCTGCAGATTAATAAGGGGAAAACCTCTGTGTCAGACATAGATAGAACATAGCTGATTATTGTGTTTCCTTTTGGGTTACTGCTATCAGCGGAAAAAAAACGCAGGCTCCCAATATGATCCTACTCTTCTTTGTACCAAATACTTACATGAAATCATGGCGCTACTCTGTGTATCTCTTTCTCTCCACTTTTTGATTCAAAAATGGACCTATGACAACAATCATCTAATGACCTCCTAAGTGCCTGTTTTATGAATTTGGCCCTTACTCAAGAAGTTAGACTGAAAAGTCTTTTAATCTCCTTCGAAAAGAATTTACTGGATTGCATTTAAGTTCAAGTTCAAGGGTATTAAAATGTACAATGGAGAGTGAAAAAGGTGCTCGGTTATAGATTTTAACTTCTTAACTAGAAAACTGACTAAAAATAGATTTTCTAATTTACAATGAATCAAAAGAGAAAACAATAGACCATAGCAAAAGTGACACAAATGTATCAAAAACCAAATGAATAAACATTTGAGGAGATTTATTATTAGAAATTGCAATAAATTTTGGAAAGATGAATTGGTTTTAGTTAAAAGGTATAACTGACAATTTATTGGGCGGGAAGATGCATTATTTTCCAATTGTTATCCATCTACAGTAAAACTGATTTGTGTCCTACTGTATTTTATGGAAAAGGAGACTGCAACTTTCAGTGATTTAGATTAAATGTATTAATCATAACCAGGCACTGTGAACTATATATCTACTATTAAAGAAGATTTTTGACATTTAATTCTGTAGCAATATTTTGGCTCTGTACCACTCTTCCTAAATCCAATTCCTGCTACAGTTGGCAGATTTCTCCCTTTTAATTTTATGAGGCTTAAAGTAGCATTTAACCACCCATGCGGTAAATAATGCGGGATTAGAAATATTTAGTGTTTTGTTTCCCTTTCAGGAGTGGTAATCCATCAAATCCAAAAATGTTCTCTAAAATTTTTCTATATTTTTGGCAATCTCTAATATATGATATCATAAAAATTATAAAATTAAATAAAATGCATTACATAGCCAGAATAGATCTGCTTTTCTAAAGAACTGTGTTAACCCAAAAGAGCAGGTAAAGATCACTTTGAACCAGCAACATGAATCCCTATGAAAAAAACAAAACAAAGTAAAATAAAAAAATATGGATTAAAACATGATACTTGATTAGAATGTTTTAATTTTATTCCCTTGGGTAATGAATCTTAATGAGCGTGCAAATAATTTCTAGGCAGTTTAACCATTTAATATCCATCTAAACCACATACTATTGAAAGACAAAGTATTAGAGATATATAGGAAAACAGTTATTAAACATCTAGCTGTGCTAGGTATTTGGCTAAGTGCTCTATAAATGTAAAAATAAATTTTAAGTTTAGTACATCATATGGTGCACATTTGCCCCCAACAAATAAAACTGAATCCATAATTTTTTCATACAAGTGAGGCACAAGACAAAAATGAAATGGTTAACCTACAGAAGTTAATATTTCTAACTATAATTTAGAATGGTAACAAAACAGCTTTACATTTAACATGTGAGCTTAAAAAGAATTCAAAATTTCAGTTAAAAAGTACAATTCTGTTATGAAATCAAAATAATCACTGGAAGTAACACTGACTTTAAACAAAATCAAATTCCAATTTTTAAATTTTAATTTATATGAAATGTTAATTTTGCTTATTAATGAATCCAAATTATTACAATAATCACACTATAACTGCATGTGGCACTCTGAGATACATCAAAGTAATAAAGTAACTTGTCAAATGAGTAATTATCTATATTTAATCTATATATAAAACAAATGGCCCAGAAATGAGTAAAGTCTGTAATTCACTCAAGACACATTGATGCCATATATTCATAGTAGGAACATCTAATTTCTTCATGCATATTCATGTCTTAATTCATTTTTAACAGTTCATGATTATGATTGTTATGAAAATAAGTGTATGTCCTCAAAGTGTCTAAATGAAACCACCTACCAGAAATAAGATAATGTAAAAAGAAATTATGTGTATGTGTGTGTTTGTAAAGGCCCTTTTTACATATATAAAGTGTCTGCCTTGCCCTTCTTGGCTTCATAGTGCTACACTGCAGAGCTGGGAGTTATACATTGGGAAAAATAGGAGGAAAGAAGATTCATCCAGTCAGCTAGACAGCCAGCACCTCTAAGTAATATCACCATGGAAAGTAAAGGCATTTCAAGAACAATCATATGGGGCTTCCCTGGTGGCGCAGTGGTTGCGCGTCCGCCTGCCGATGCAGGGGAACCGGGTTCGCGCCCTGGTCCGGGAGGATCCCACGTGCCGCGGAGCGGCTGGGCCCGTGAGCCATGGCCGCTGAGCCCGCGCGTCCGGAGCCTGCGCTCCGCGACGGGAGAGGCCACAACAGAGAGAGGCCCGCATACCACAAAAAAAAAAAAAAAAAAAAAAAGAACAATCATATGATCAACATATACAATAATGTGTTAAAAATGTGCTAGTAATATATACAACACATGTAACAATTTGCTGAAGAAACAGGATGACTCTGAGATTATGTTCAATCAAGGAAAGAGTTAGTTTAATTGGTTTTTCCTATAAACAGACAATTCCAAAGATTGGACCTGTACTAGTGCTTTAAGAGGCTAAATGAGGAAGTAGGATTAGGGAAAAGTTGTGATGTTAATAAATATGAAGAAAGCTAATGCCAAATTCATAGCATGAATTATTTACTTCTATACAATTTGCAACAACTTAAGAATTCAACAATAAAAATTCATAAATCTTTCCTCAAAATGAGAACCCAATCAAATTTTGAAATGGACCACTTTCACAAGTTGACAAGAAATTTAAATGTCAAGTCTCACGGTATTTTCAAAAGCTAACATTCTAAAAAGCTAAACTGCTATAGCTCCAGCTAAAATACAGAAAAGAGAATAACTTCTGAAAAATTTCGTATGCAAAAGGATTGGAGTTCAGAAGACCTGGCTCTGATCGTTCATAATGAAGCTAATTCTTTGAAAATCACTGAGTCCACACGATGGAAATTACAGTAATACTTATACCACAGGATGGTGGAGTCTATAAAGATGTCCTTTACAAAATATTTAATGCTATTTTAATATTTATTGCTGTCACTAACCTTTTTGGATATGGAGAAACCTAACTGATAGGTAACAAAAAAATTTACCTTTTAATAAATTTGAGAAAGAAAATATTTAAATGTCAGCGAGGACCTAATAAGTTAAATCAACAGATAATATAGGAAAGGAGAGAAAACATATGTGAGGTGAAAACAGAAGAGCTGACAGGAGGGATGGACAGCATATTTACAATGTAATGTAATGATGAAAACTATTACGCTGAAAAATAAAACGTATATCGAATTCAGTAGGTTTAACTTGATCAAACACAGAGTAATTATTTACCCAATATATTCATTAAATCGACCAAACTATATAACTAAGATGTATTTTATTTCAGTGGGCCACTAGGCCTATCAATTTTTTACAAATTAAAAATTCATTGGAAATATTTTTACCCTTGAAGGGGAAGTAGTATAGCTTGAAGGCTAAGTCTTTGGGGAGTGGGTCACAGGGCCAGAGTTTAAATCCTGACACTGCTGATTACAAGCTGTGACCTTGAATAAGTAATTTAAGCCATTTGCCCCTGTTCCTGGCTTATAAAATGGCGAGGAGAATAACATTTACCTCAGTAGGCTTTTTTTGAACATTAAATGAATTAACATACATAGAGAGATTAGAACACCACCTGGCAAATAATAACACAATAAATGTTAGCTAATATAATTAATAGTAACCAAATATTTCTGTCCTTTAATATTAGTTACATAAAATAAAAGCTGAATTATTTAATAACATACTAAAATGAAATATTATGCAGCCAAACAAATGAATAAAAAATAGGTATAATTTATAACCTCTCAGACTTTTTTTTTTAAGTTTAAAAACCAAGGTTCAGATTAATCGATGCTGTATGTGCACAGATGGGTACGGGAAGAACTGGATGTGGGACAAAGACTTTCCACTGGATACCTTTTGTCCTATTTATCTCTTAAAACCTGTGAATCTATTACTTAAAAAAAAAAAAAAAAAAGAAGAAAATCAAAAGAAAAGAACACTAGCTAGCACTTCCTGGTAAACGTAATCCACTCAGCACACAATGCAGCTCCCTCTCAAAACCCCAGTAAAATGACAGTAAAGAATAAAAAGGTATAACTCCACAAGGACAAAGCGGATAGGAAAGAAGATACCACCAGACAAGCAAAGTCAATAAAATCACAGAAGAAAACGAAATGGATGTGTGGCTGGCAGCTCAGCTTTCCCTAGCAAAGGGGTAGGGAGAGGGCATGATAAAAAGTAAGTTGACTGGAGTTTTTGATGATGGCCAATCTGACCGGTGTGAGATGATATCTCATTGTCGTTTTGATTTGCATTTCTCTAATGATTAATGATGTTGAGCATTCTTTCATGTGTTTGTTGGCGATCTGTATATCTTCTTTGGAGAAATGTCTATTTAGTTCTTCTGCCCATTTTTGGATTGGGTTGTTTGTTTTTTTGTTATTGAGCTGCAAGAGTTGCTTATAAATTTTGGATATTAATCCTTTGTCAGTTGCTTCATTTGCAAATATTTTCTCCCATTCTGAGGGTTGTCTTTTGGTCTTGTTTATGGTATCCTTTGCTGTGCAAAAGCTTTTAAGTTTCATTAGGTCCCATTTGTTTATTTTTGTTTTTATTTCCATTTCTCCAGGAGATGGGTCAAAAAGGATCTTGCTGTGATTTATGTCATAGAGTGTTCTGCCTATGTTTTCCTCTAAGAGTTTGATAGTGTCTGGCCTTACATGTAGGTCTTTAACCCATTTTGAGTTTATTCTTGTGTGTGGGGTTAGGGAGTGTTCTAATTTCCTACTTTTACATGTAGCTGTCCAGTTTTCCCAGAACCACTTATTGAAGAGACTGTCTTTTCTCCACGGTATATCCTTGCCTCCTTTATCAAAGATAAGGTGACCATATGTGTGTGGGTTTATCTCTGGGATTTCTATCCTGTTCCATTGATCTGTATTTAAACAGTTATACTCCAATAAAGATGTTTAAAAAAAAAAAAAAAAAAAAGAGTACGTTGACTGAAGCAGCAGACTCCAGAAAGGTTCAGAAATTGGAGGTGCCAGACACCTCTTCAACAGGGAATTGCTGGAAAATTTATTTTTAAAAATTGATCCCTAATCCCAATCCTTGGCCACACAGTCATACAACGTTACCACCCCTTCCCTATATCCTAGCAGAAGCACAAACAGTGTATAAGACACTGTTAAACTAGAAAGGGGCCATACCTATGGACCACATGATATACCTTTACTAAAATTAAGAGAATTCAGTGAAAGTCTGCAGACTGAGTGCTCCCTGTCCTCTGCTTCGCAATCAGAATGTTGGCGAGTGGAGTCAAAACACTAGTCCACTCCCCACTCCACACGCCTTGAGGCAGATCACTTATTAGGGGGTTATTTCAAAGGCAAATCCCTATGGATAGCAACATTTAAGAATTCCCCAACCGAAAGGTGAGCATCTGTACACTGAGCATCCAAGCAGCTTTTTAGTGCTCTCTCAGATGGGACCTTACCTGCATCACATCACTAAGGACATAAAAGGACAAACTGAAAACAATGAAGAGGGAATTCTGTGGTGGTCCAGCGGTTAGAACTCCGTGCTTTCACTGCCGAGGGCCTGGGTTCAATCCCTGGTCAGAGAACTAAGATCCCACAAGCCATGTGGCATGGCCAAGAAATTTAAAAAAATAAAAATTAAAAAATAAAAACAATGAAGAACTTAGATACTAATATTGGTAGGAAAGGATGTCACTTAAGGTTGTACTGGCCATGTAACTAGTGGTGGAAAACTCCCTAAAAAGCATAAGGTAATACCCAGTAAATCCCTATCAACATTTTAAAAATTATTCAACACATACTATGGGCTAGGAGCTGGACCCCTGTCACTCGGGTGCTACATGTACTTGGGGACACAATGCAAACACAAGAAGATGAGTAAGAGTATAAAATAGAAAGGTCACCCATTAATGAATGAAAGAATGGCAGAGACAGCAGATGCAATGGCATTTCAGATGATGCAGTGATCTCTGAAGTGTGAGGAGTTGGGGAAGCTTTGGACGAAAAGGTATGGAGCCTGAACTGCTCCTTGAAGGATATGAATCTACCAGTAATCTCACTGTTGTGAGCAAATGTAGAGAAGGAATGAATATGACCGAGTAAGGGAAGGTTGGTGGAGGGGTGGGGACGCTGTGAACCTAAGACCATCTGGAAAGGAGTGACGTGTTAATATATAGGTCACAGGTAAGCAGTGAAGGTCAGAAGAGGGAAACCTGAATTTGATGATAAAGGCGTGAAAACTATTTTTTGACTAGGGTATGAGCATGTTTTAAAAATGTTTCCTTGGAGTTACATGTGATACGGATTAGAGGGAGGAAAACCGGAAGGAAGAGAGACCAGGGAGGAGACAAATGTACTATCAAAATGTAAGGTTAGGAGTAACTACACTAGGTCAGCGATAGATGAAATTTGGAAAGAAAGGGTTAATATGACAAACAAGGAAAGAAATGAGATTCAGATGTGTCTAGGTGTGGAAAGAGTGGAGGAAGACAGAGATAACACATAAAACTAAAACTTTAAATGAAGAATGAAAAACTAGTTAGGATCAGTGCGTCCCTTAGCAAACATTAGGTCTCTTCTCTCTCTCTCTCCCTTTCCCAATTAATTTTTACTAGCCAAACTGCAAGGTGCTGGGGGACAAAGACATATCTCACTTCCCACAATGAAGAGATCACAAGCCACCATTACGTGTGCATACAGCTGAACCAAGAAATCTATGGCTGAAAACACAATTAAGCAAGACATCAAGTTTCTGAGTCAGAGGTCACATATACTTATTTATTCATCCAACAAATGATATAAAATACTTCTTTAAAACACATTTGTGGATCAGAAAATTAAAAGAATCTATCAAAGATATATGTAAATGAAATGGGATGAGATGAAATCTAAGTAATAACTTTATTTTCAGGATTATGTAGTTTTTAAAGAAGCATTTCTAGACTATCGTACAGGAAACCCCTTTTATTTATAAGACTTCTTTGTGAATTCTCAGTTGTTCGAACTGACCTTCAGTTGGAGGATTTGCAGGTGACTTCAATATAGAAAGCACCTGTTAAATATTATTTGGAAGCGTTCTACCCATCATTGATTTTGAACTTTTCTGATATGAGATACCTGGCATATCTGAAGGCAAATTAGAAAACTGAGTTTTATAGACCATCAGAATAGTTCTATCAGCAACATAAAAGACAGAAAACCAGAGTGGAAGCTTTGAAGAAAGTGAAGTGTTTGCAGCATTTCTGTTTCCCTGATTTTGATTAAAAAAAAAAGAAACCAAGAAAAATATTGGGAACTCTGGCAATGTCACCATAAGTTTAAAGAGCAACAAGGAATGGAATCTTAAAAGTAACACAAATGAATCTACATACAAAACAAAAACAGACTCGGAGACATAGAAAACAAACTTATGGTTACCAAGGGGAAAAGGAGGGGGAAAGGATAAATTAGGAGTATGGAATTAACAGATATAAACTACTATACATAAAATAGATAAGCAACAAAGATTTACTGTTGCACAGGGAACTATATTCAATATCTTGCAATAACCTATAATGGAAAATAATCTGAAAAAATGAACATTCATAACTGAATCACTTTGCTATACATCTGAAACTAACACAATATTGTAAATCTACTATACTTCAATAAAAAAAATATATCTCACAAAAGGACAATCAATGTGATTCTACTTACATAAAGAACCAAAACAGGATTTAGGAATACATATGCATGTGGAAATTTTTAATGTCAGAGGGTTGAGATACACAGAGGAATTAGAATCTTCTGTTTCTGAAGGTGGGTGATGAGAATACGGGAATTTGTATTTCTGTTATTCTGTAAACTATACGTTTATATCACCTATGCACCTATCTTTGTATAAGAAATTTCTCAATAAAAATCACGCCATACACCAAAAAAAAAAAAAAAAAAAAAAAAAGGCAACGAGGAAATGGGTCTTCAGTCTACATTTATGGAATCAAATAGTTACCAACCAGCAGTCTTAATTTCTAAAAAGAGCATTTTAGAACATATTGCAAAGGTTTCTTTTTTCTTTTTTCTTTTTTGATCGCGCTGTGTGGCTTGCAGGATCTTAGTTCCCAGACCAGGGACTGAACCCGCACGTTCTCTGCAAATGTTTCTTAGGATACAACAGAGAAGAAAAATATTTAAATGATAAGCATCATAATCTTTATAAGAAGTATTTTTTAAAACCACAAATGTATGCAATCCAATGTTTTTAAGGAGATTCATTAAAAAGTCCATAGATCATTTCTTCAAAAAAAAAAATCAGTCTTAAAACAAGCCATTTCTTTACTAATGAAGTGAATGACCTAAGAATTTGTACGCAAGTACCAATGTGAAAAAAATGAAAAGAAAGCATGGCATTTCATGATCTTTAAAAATGTAATAAAAAGACTGGTTGCCCTGCATAATATTTAAGTAGCCATTAAAGCATGAGAAAAACTATTAGAATATTAAAATATTACATTTCTGAACATACATTATGATTTAATCTAAAGGGGAAAATCGGAATAGTATATAAATATTTGGCACCTGCAAACTTTCTTTAAATAAAAAACAACACAAAACATTCAAAAGCACCAGAAGTAATACTGTACTTTACAAATAAAAGTGTCCTTTTGTCATTTGCAGGCCCACGTTTTGTGGACATTTAAAAGCTGTGGTCAACCTGGTCTGGAATCAGGAGAGCTGTCTAGGACATAACCCAACTTCCTGAAGGAACAGGTGTGAGTAATGCACACTCTTGTTTCTTTCCCCACACTGTTAATAAAAGCAATGAGAAGAAAGGCACTAGATCAACCAAGGCTGAACATTATTCCAGCCTGCAAATCATATTCTCTCCAATCACCTTCATATCCTGTAGTTCACTATTACATTACCCTGTTTAATTTTCTCCATGGCCATTTTTACGTACTCACCCTCCTCCCCAACCAAGTTTATTTTTACTTACTAAAATATAAGCTCCAGGGAACCTTGTCTGCTTTATTCACCATGGTAATCCCCGAGACCTAGAACAGTATCTAGCACATAGCAGAGGCTCAATAAATACTTATTGAATGAATGGATGCTACCCAAAGGTTGATCAGAAAATCAGATCTGGTAAAATAAAGGGTTCAGTCGACTGTGGATCCCACCTCCTAGGGGAACAGCTAGAGAGCTTTAGACTCCTGATATAGTCTTAACTTGTAACCACCCAATGTACGCTCTATACAACTGTCCATGTGATCTTTCAAAAGACAAATCTGATCCACTTAACCCCCCAGATATCACATCAGTTCGCATGCACTCCCACGGACCACAAAAGTCTGAAATGATATAACTCCTGCCTACCCTGCCAACCAAACCCTGTCTACCGTATACTCAACACAAGCATACCTTATATTTCAGCAACACTGGATTCAGTTTCCCGAATATTCCACGCTGTTTCAAACTTAAGCCTTGCCCGTTCCTGTTTTTCTGTCTGCCAACTCCATTCCCAATGAGTTAGTGAGCTCCAACTCATACTTGCAGTCCCAGCTAAAAGATCTTCCTCCTGTGTGAAGTCTACCCAGAATTTTGCCAAGTTCCATTAGAAAGGGGAGGAAAGGAATAAGAGAAATACAGAGGATATAATCACAGTTGAACTGAAGTAGAAATGTGACAGAGGCCAGGCACATTATACAAGATTGGAGGCATGATGAGGAACCATGGAAGGCAAGCAGGGAGAACAAGTTGAAACAGAGAGCAAGGAAGCAGACCTGAATTGGCTAATGCTAGAGATCAAGAAGAAGGTAGCAAAAACTACCTGAGAAACAAAGAAAAGGATCAGAAAGTTGGATGTGGGTCCACAGTGATTAATCTGATGGAAGCAGTAAAACATTTTAATTATTATTTTTATTATGGCACACACCTTGACTGTGGTCACTATTCAAGACAGCAAGGAATGCTGCAAGGATTTCCAAATAACTCATACTTCCAACAGCATTTTGTAGGAAGGAAGATTTTTTTATGAAGAGAATTTATTTTTTATTTATCAGTAGCATGACAAAAGAATAAACTTCCAGACTGCATTAAGTCTGGTTTACTAATGGAAAAAGAAAAGTTAAATGTGCAAGTTGTACACATTAACCTACATTACAGGGATGTTCTTAGGATTAAATGAATCAGAATATATAAATAGCACTTAGAAAAGTATCTGACATATAGTAAGCATCGTAGTAAGTGCTTGCATTCATTGCTGACATTCGCTTTGCCAGGTTCCAGATTTCTGAAACATCACAAACCAAAAAACAACATATGAAGAAGCCAAAGCAATTCTAGTACTAAGTTATCAGAGAAGCAAGCATAAGTAGTTTAAATAGATGGAGAAAAAAGTATATGGGGCCAAATTTGACAGTATTAAAATACCAAGATTGAACATATGTGTATATAATTTTTCCTAAAGGATTTTTAAGACTAAATATGGAGAACAGAATAAGCATTCAAATACCTGCTGAATGAATGAATGTATTATTATATATCTGTACTATTTGAATTTGTATGTGTTATGTTCTACTTTTAGTAAAGCGTAATATAATAAAACTAAATATCATTATTAATACAGATACTGTTTTTAATGGGACAGAATAAAAAATTGTTAGATTCATAATTTCAAATGTCATTTATGGATATTAAATTTATATGACATGAAATATAAAGTTGTGAATAATCACATTGAAATAGAGAATTTTAACTCAAAGAAGAGACACTGTTAAAATGTCTTCTGTAAAAGAAATATTTATTATAAATCTATTAAGCAGTACTTTTCAATGATATAAAATCTACTTTATCTCAAAATAAATTCTAAGAAAAAAATATCAGTTTCTAGTGTGAAACCTGGAGCTCATGTTGACTTTGAGATAAGATTAAGAACTAAATTATTAACATACATGGTAATAGATTAGAATATACATGATACAACGTATATTTAGAATATAAAAAATTCTAAATATGTATTCTTTTTGTATTCTGCAAAGTATCCAAAAATGCTTAAAGGATACAAATGAATATCAATTCACAGAGATTATAATTAAGCATTTAGTTATCGAATTCCATTGAAAAATATTAGATAACTAGTCAGCACATGGTCAAATTACAGTTGAGGACATATGCTGGGAATATATTAAAAAATCATTTTAGGTCTATTTTCCGTTATAAAATTTCTCCTTTATCTTAGACTAGGCTAAAAGAAAAGTTTTCGTAGTTCCCTTATTTAACCCAAATCCACTTAAAATGAGCATCCTGTTGTAAAAGGCTATAAATCGGACTAAATATTTCTACTCTAGTATCCTAAGAAACAATAAAACAACAGTTGAGCAAGACATACAGAGTAAATCATTATAGTAGCGTTATCAATATGCCACTCATGAAATCCTGTCTTCTATGACTTCATAAAAGGGAAACAAATTATAATATTCCTTTTCTCTTACCGAACGAATTGACTCAAGAGTCTGAACAGATATAAGTTACTGCATTGTTGAATACAAACAATATGCTTATTGTATAGCATGACAATTTAGATTAAGGATTGATGTTCACATTTTTTTTCGAATATTTAAACTTTATAAACATGTATTAAATAAAAAGTCAATAGAATCAGATTCATTTTCTTTGCTAGAATAACCATCACCACCATCACCATTATACTTTTTCCTCATTCCAACCATACACAAAAACTGGACTGAAACAATTATAAAATCTCAAGATAGAACCCTATAACCCTTATGTACAATTCTTTATGTAATATTTATGTTGGATTTCAGGTACTATATTTTAAATGGAGCCATTTATTTCCTGATCTTTCAACAGACTACTCAATTTGAATGCTAATTTAGATAAATGTAACACTGTGGAAAGACCATCCGTTTCAAAAAAAGAAGATCAAGATCTCTCATCCACAGAACACACTGATTAATTAGGATGCTTAGGGGTAGCACATCTTAGCTAACTTAAATGCTATGCTTAAGTCAGGTTAATCGGATTCACTTTGCCAGTACAGTATCCCAAAACTGATTCTGGGACGGTTCATTATTCTGAAGATTATCATTCTGAATTGTACCTGATGCACAAATTCTGGAAATACAAGAGATTCAGGTTGAATCTCCTGGATAATGGCCCCATAATCATTATTTCCTTAATTCTCCTAAAAGAGGTGACTATAAGAGGCTGATTAGTTGGGCTCCAATAACCTAGTACCTTATTCTAACAGAAGGACAGCAATAGTTAATTCCTCTTAACATTAAATTCTCAGGAATTTATCTGGAGTCTCCCTTCATGTACATGGACAAAATTACTTTTAAGAATCAGATAACTCTGGACCAAAACCTCCTAAACTGTGCCAGTCTTTCTACAAATAAACAGCTTAATAATTGCGGCGGTTGGGGTAGGTGGGGTGGAGAGGAGAAATTTAGAACAGGTGTTTTAGTTTGCAGTTAAGTTTTGAGATTCAATGCAGTGTCTGTCAATCTAAAATTCATTCAAAATTATTCTTCACAGACCATATTAAACACAAGGGCCGGCTCAAATATGAATGAGGTACAAAAGAAACATAAAAGGCTGCAATCAAAAGCACTTTAAATATTAAACATGAAGGGATATTATATATAAAATATGAACAGATAAGTTTTAAAGTCTAAAATTCTGCACTTTGACCCATGATACAACTGTTCTTTACATCATGAGCTTCTGTGTTTAATATATCTAATAATATGTGTGACTATCATTTATTTAATATATACTGTGTGACAAAGATGGTGCTGGACCCATGATGGAAACACAATCTCATTTAATCCTGACGACACTTCTGCAAAGTAATCACTGTCTCTATTTGCCAGAAAGAGAAAATGAGGTTCAAATCGTAATTACAAGTAAAAAGAAGCATCAGAGTGGGGATTCACCGACGTCTGACTTCAAAATCTGTAAACTTTCTACAACACCACTTTGCTCCTCCACAAAACTAACTGGCGGCGATCACCACTCCAACTTGTAGGTCCTACATATGCAAATTTGCATATCCACTAAAATTTATTTGTAACCCCCAAATCAATACTCATAGTGCTTTCACGGTCATTCACAGACGTGAGAAAAGCAATGAAAAACTTGAGTCACCTGAGGCACATGTGCATGCCCTACTGAAGTCAAACAAGGCGACGCTGCTTTTTTGTTTTCAGCTCTAATACCGTAAACAAGTGTCCTTTCTGTGGTTTATTTAGAGCCATGTTTTCCACCTTTTCGCGCTTTCTTTGGTGATTCGCTGTGTTAAATGGTCCCCAGGCATAAGGCTGCAGTGCTGTTTGCTGCTGCTAAAGCACAAAGAAGGCTGTGCTGTGCCTTATGGAGAAAACACACGTATTAGATAAGCTTTGCTCAGGCACGAGCTAGAACGCCGTTGGTCATGGGTTCAATGTGAATGGATCCACAACATATGTTAAATAAGGTGTTTTTAAACGCAAACATACATAAAACAAGGCTATGCATTGATCGAATGATGAAAATGTCACGACCAAAGGCTCACCGGAACATAACCCTGCGTTTCTCTTAGGAGCAATGGTTCAGCATTCGCTAATTCAGTGTCGCCAGCAACTTTATAGAACATTACTATGGTGAATAATGAAAACTCTGATTGAAAGTTTTTCTCCATAAATGTTTACATGAATATTTCAGTAAAAGATTCTCCTTCTGTCATTTCCTTCAAAGAGCATCGTTATTTTTTGTAGTCATCACCCATCTGTTTAAGAAAAAGAAACCCTATGCTGTCATTCCATTTAATGGGTTGCAGCTACATGTGTCTGACTTTGCTCAGGAAACTCATCTCTCTTAAAAGCAATCTTGGCTTTCCAGTGTGAAAGTCTAAGGAATTAAGTTTCATTTCTTACTACTGGATGTCAGAGCTACTGTTTAAAGACGACTGTTTCATGAGATTACGATTTTTAAGACTAGATGGTTACATGTAATAGAGACAGTACAAGCAACAACAACAACAAAAAACTTAGCATAGGAATTTAAAAACATAAGCACAAACTGGAACTCTTACCTTTCTTGCCCAAGTCAGATATTTTATTGAAAAAAAAAAAATTACACTACTTAAAACTCCAAACAAGGACAATCCAGAACTGAAAGAAAGAAAACCTGAAGGAGCCCATTTTCTTCAGCAAAATTTTGAATACAAAAAACGTGGACCAGGAAAACAGTTTGTGGCCTAATGCACTAGTTCCATGATAAACACCATATACAGTATATCTCCATCAAGTGAAACTTAATCACCTTTTTACAATTGAGAGAGGGAAGGCCGCTTTTACTATGGTTAAGCCATGTATCATCAATACCATGAAGCTAGCCTATCAGTTGTAATAGCTTCTATAAAATACCACAGTGAGATTGCAATAAGCCTAGAAAATGGGCTACAAATCCCAGCTATGCTCAAGCATGCAGTGAACCAAAAATAAAAATAGGTAAAACTGAACCAAGAGCTAGATAGCATTCATCTAGCTTCATGATTGGTAAGGCAAAGGTCACAGGCCAAGGTTTTAAAGTGACTTATTCAGATCTGAAAGACAGTCGTTATACAAAATAAAATAAAAACATTTATGTAAATTCAGAAAAAAAATCACGAAGTTTCACTCCAAAGGACATAGCACAAAAAAGCTTACTTACAATGACCGAATACCATATTATTGTCCCTCTAAAATATCACTTTAAATATGCAAAGGTAAAGAGACTCAAAGTTGCACTTTATCGCTTTTAATCTCTCCAGTTTAGACAAGCAATCTAAAAGATGTCACACATTCCTACTTAATACATTTGCTGGACTCTTTCAGATTGTAACTTTAGGTAAAGAAGATGTCAACTTTAAGTTTCTTTTCCAATCATCATATTTAAATTAGCCATTAAATGCTGAATTAACAATGAATCCATACAATAATATAAAAATACATGTATTAAATCACAATTTTCATCGATTATTGGAACTTAATAAAAATATTAATCATTTTAATATAAGCATTTTGAAGAACTGGGCTGAATGTAGTGTAGTGTCTAAATTACACCATCAATAGAAATGTTACATTTTCCCTTCTGCTTGGCGAAAATGAGCTCATGCAAGTATTTTTGACACTCACAGTGACACACACATTTGCCATTCTAAGGATGTGTAAGCAGCTCTTACTTTTAAACATGACAATATGATCCAGTCATACAGTATTTGTTGAAATACCAGCTTTCACATGATTTCAATAGGCTCTAAGCAAGAATGATCATTTTGACGGTTTCAGGTATCAGACAGAGAAGATCATTTAAAAGGTAAGAGTAAATGATTCCACTAGCACAGACTAGTTATCACGGCGACTAGTTTAAAACTAAGATTTTTCCAAGTACAATAAAAACTGAACTATAAAATACAATGGGTTTGCAATACAGAGCAGATTATCCAAGTAGAAAGCAAACTTGAACAAAATACAAACTCCAGCAGATTATCAACCTTACCTATTACTCATCTTAGCCCTTGTTAAAATACCCTGAGTAAAATGCAAATATTTTAAATAAAGTTGGCTATATAAGATTTCTCTAAAAATGAACCATAAATGTCAATGCATCATGTTTTTAAATTTACAACAGTCAGATATGTAAAAATGAGTTCTTATCCAGTCACAGTATAAACATTAAGGAATACTGATGTGAGATCTGGAAGTTTTTAATTCTCTAGCTTTTGTTAGCATTTTGGCAAAGCAAGTGATACATAAATGATTTCAATGTTAAAAAAAAATCATAAAAGAGAAAAATATATAAAATTTACAGTAGTTTCTACCCACCCTGGGCCAACCTAGATCCCTAAAAGCCTCCCCCATCAGGTTCACTTCTGACTAAAGGAAGAATACCAGTCCTCCAGCAAAAACAGCCCCATCTTTTCATCAAAGAGGCTCTCACTTCAATGATATTCCTCCAGGGGAAGAGGACAGGAGTCAGGTTCCCTCGAATGTCATTCCCCAGATGTTCAAAACGTAACTAATTTATTAGCATTAGAAGATTTGGTTTATAGGGGAATCTCACTGGTCCAGTTTGTAGCCTACAAAAAAATGGATTATTTTTAAGTATAACATTAGAATATGAATAAAGGATGAGGATGTGGCTTTTTATTCCATAGAAATGGATACATTTCCAAACATGAGAAGTAAACAAGAAAGCATGCCTACCATTGAAGTTGGGGTCCCTCCCGATTTTTTAATATTCTTGGAAGGCATTCCATGAAGGCGACTGAGTCTGGCTTGGAAACCTGGAAAATCAAAGTCCTCAGTTGAAGGAGGGTCTGTGATCATTGGAGCATGGAATAAGATCCTATCAATTCAGAATTCAAAGTCAGTTGGAGGGGGAAATATATTGAACAGTAGTGGGGAAGAGGCAAAATTCACACTTAAAAGATCCGAACCAATGCCTAGTAGGGTTTTAATGCAGCCAGCACACGACAACCAATTGTTTAAGCATTAGAGCATTATCCAGGGTTTTTCTTTCCTCCCAATTTATCTTTCTATCATTTCAACGTTTTCACCATGGGCCTAGCAAGAAAGCAAGCCAACCTTCCTAAGAAACTGAGAGCATGAGAATTCAGTGGGAGCTGAATTGCTGGTCCCCATGTTTCCTCATAGCATCTTGTGTCTAGAGTCTTTCATTTCCGTTTAGCACCTCCTCTTTCAACGACTATTCCTAGACTGACTCTAAGTCCCCTGTATCCCCCAGTCAGGCAGTGCTACTGACCTCTTCTTCCCGGATGTGACATAAGGGGGAAAGAACCAGTTAGGATACTTTCAAAGACAGGATCTGGTAAATTTTTGTCTAGATCAGTAGGATCTTCCTTTTCCCACCAGGGAATGACTCCAGTGATGCCACAAGCTCCCCCTGATTCCTTTTCGTAAAACCAGTCGCTCTGCTCATCATCACCTGTGCAAATACAAGAAATCCCCCAGAGATTCAGTTGTATCACCCAAGTAAACCGAGTTGTCAGATTCAGATTTAAAAAATAACAAGATGGTAATTAAATCTGAATTTCAGATGATTCATTTTTAATATAAATTTATAGTACTTGTACAAAATTTTTAGTATACGTCCAAATACGAAATGGGTCCTACTTATACTAAAAAATAATTCTTTCTCTAAAATTCAAATTTAATTGGGGATCCTGTATTTTATCTGGCAATCATCTATATAATCTATAAAGAAAACTTTTTATTCTACACCACGGTTTCACTTAAGAAATGTTTTTTTTTGAATACTATAACAAGAACTTCCATCAACAATAACATAAAATGTTACGTTTCAGAACCAATTTACAAATGTGAAAAACAATAATATGCTGGTTAATCCTTCGGCAAAAACTTTAGGGAAATCCAGTTAAGTTACTACCCTGTCCATATTAAGGAAAAATAAACCTTAATCTCCTGCCAGGAATTAAAAGGTATAAAATTATAGAACTCGTTCTTTGCAGCTGATAATGGTATATAATTAGCTTAATTTCATGATTTCTATGGAGTGTAAAAGGGGAAACAATCATGAACAGATGTGACTAAATGAAATTAATCTGATTAAGTTCATTAAGAAATAGCTGTGAAAAAGTTGATTTTAAATGAAAAGTGACAACACTACAGAGTTTACAGAGAAACGACACTGAACCTCTACAAGCAAGGTATTTTTAAAACAGAATACTATTCATAGTAAGTCTGACTTCTAGGAACATCCTTGAGTATAACCATGAAGTAACAATCGATTTAAAATTCAGTTTGAAATGTGCCCTTGGTGTGAATCAACAGTACTTTGTATTCTTTTTGAAAAAGGAATAATAAAGAGATGTATATGGAGACAAAAAACAAACAAAACTCAAAAAAAAGCAAAAACAGAAAAGCACATGGTTTTAAAAATAAAAGACAAATAACATTTTGAATATGATCTGAGATTCATTAGTCTTCTTCACAATTCTTAGAAAAACTACTAGCTTCTAAGAGGGTCGTCACAAGTGCTGTAAACTTTTTCCCTTTACAGAAGATTTCTGGTTTCCAAAATCTCTTACTACAAATGTTTTTAAACACAAACTAAAAAAACCCTTAAACTTCCATTGAAAATGATTTTATGGGAAACGGCTGTATTTAGAATTCTGAGAGAGTTAAAAATTTAAAGCGTTTGGAAAACCAAAGTCAACTGTTTATTTCAATTGAGGATTTAATAAAAATTATTTCTTTAAAAAAACAAGCAGAATTCAAAGCACACATATATTAGTACTTTCATTGAGAGTTATAGTAGAAGTTCACAGGTCGGGTATAAGCATAAGAAAAGAAAGGGAGTCACTTGAAACTGACTACCCTAGATCTTAATTCCAATTAGACAACATTATAATAGAAAAATGGGGTTACTTTATTTTTGATGTGATACACAACTTTATTCTTAATACAGAAATCAAATAGCTACAGATTAAGAACTTGGGTTCTAAAGTCAGACAGAACAATTAGATTTCTACTGTCTTGTAACACTGGGGAAGTTACTTCAACTTTATTAGTCTGGGTTTCATCATCTGGAAAAAAAAGAGGGGGAGATCTCATAGGGTTGTATTAAGAATCAAACAAGAGCTTAAAGTAAGTTAAATGTAAAAAAGCACTTAGCAATATGAAACATAATAGGCTCACAATAAATGCTAGCAGATTATTCTAAGCCATTCAGTGCTTCTCAACGATGGATAGGCTTGTCAAAACGTTATTTTTTAAAAAAGTGTTTTCATTTCACTTCATTACCAAAGGCAATGCTTATAACATAACTTTGGGTAGACATAGGTGTTTTAACAAGAATTTAGGTATATTATCAAGGTAGTCAAGCTTACTCTTAGCCCTGAGGTTCTAACATATTTCAGTGAAGTCTATGGTCTTCAAAACAATTATGTATCTATTTATCAGGGACAAATGGTTTACAAGTAAGCAAGAAGGAATAATAATTTAATTTACTTAATTTGTACTGCCAAGAGGAGGAAAAGATAAGAAAAAAACTGTGGGGCAGCTATTATTTTATCCTTTTCTTCATAACATCATTAAACTATTTATAATTTAAAAAAATTAATTTTGTGGGGTTTTTTTTCCCTTAGAAATTACTGCTTTCCTCTAAAGATCTCAAGAAAGGAAGAAAACACTTATGATAAGTATTCGTATGTATATATCCTGCCCCCTTAGTAAGGTATTCATATTTTCTACTAGGACAGGTAGTTTCAAAATAATGCCACGTTAAAGTGTGAAAAGCTTCAGGAAACTTCAAAGATGGGAAAGACGTAAGTTGCAAGACATTACTGTTTAACAGTGTACAATATTGAATTCAGGAAAATGGTCTAATTACTTACAAACTGGATAGGATGAATAAATGTCACAGCTGAATAAAAATGACAAATGACTTGCAAATCCACCTTTATTAATGCTTAAACAGAATTAAATACATTTGGAACCAGGTGGAGAATGAGAACCAGGGTCTTGTGAACTTGCTAAAAGAGACAAAATTGAAAAGACTTGAGGTATGTAAAGCTTTCTCAAGGAAGATAATCCTTCCTTAACATTATTAGCTCCACAGACTAGCTTTTGGAGATAATTAACTACTTTAGGTTATGAAGACATAGCATGGAAAGGAACTAAACCCCAGTCCACTAAGTAGTGTGTGGATTGCACTAAGGTAAATGGATTGCAGTCATCAATTTATGAAATTAATAATAAGCACAACTTGAAGATGAAGGCGTTTTTCGCAAAGAGATAAAAAAATAGCATCTCAGTACCTTGTCTTCCCTCATCATTGGTAAACAAACCAGCATCAGTGCTGCTGAGACTGCTGGATTCACTAAAATAAGGGAAAAGAAAAAAAAAAAACAGATCAAAAGAACAATTGATCTCTCAGTTGTCAAATTTTAAAGAGACATGGCAGCTCAGAGATGGAACTTAAGCCTGACAAAGATTTGAAAGAAAATAAGATGATTTTTTTTAATCAAACTGCAAATATCCCGGTTCCATTAACCACAGAGCATATTATTTTGGGCACATAAAACCACAGGAATCTAATGGGACTCTGACAGCAAGCCAGATGTGACTGCAACGAGGTGCTGACACAATTGATGCACTTTATTATCTGCTTTCATCAAATGCTTACTGCTCCTTTCTTATTCCAGGCAATTCAGCTTGAGCCCTGAACACCACTGCTCAATAAAATGGGGAAAGTCTCGATCAAAAGCAGGCTCAGTCTTTCTTCAGCACATGAAATAAACACAAGGGCCTGGGATAGAATTACTTTTCATAAACATATTTGCAAATATTCCAGAAAAGACATTATTTAAGAATTCCCAACAACTCTATTATTTGGCAAGGAGGAAAAAAGTTTACAACGGTAACAAGCCATTAAATCAAAGCTAAGGTCTCTCAGCAGAAAACGAATATTGCCAATTATTAAGGAGGAAGTATACAAAAATAACAGGTTCTTATTATTTCCACAGAAGTTGGAGAGTATGATACAGAGTCAAGCTTAACATATAAATGAAAATAAATAGTAAATATTCAACTGACATGAATTAAACTGTCACTTAGTTTTATCAGAAGCGATGCTTATATGAGAGTCTAGTTAGTTAAAAAAAACCACAAGGACAAGGTCAGATAACAAGGGGTTTCGTTTTTAAAGAATATTGAGTGATGTTCTTAAAAATTCTCATATACTCTCTTTTTACTGTAATTCTTAATTCTAACCAATCAGGAAATCGCCCAAGGTGATTTTTAAATTACTTTTCCATCAACAGGGAGAATTCTGTAATCTTAGTTTAAAAAAAAAAAAAAAGCAGGGCTTCCCTAGGCATCCTAATCTGTTTTAAAATATTTCAATTGGGAGTTCGGCATTAAAATTATAGATGAAATTCTAAATCCACATACTTTGAATATAAAATATCATTTCAGTTTTTGTTTGATTTTTAAAAAATAAATATAAACAAAAAGTATAAAAATTTAAGTGGCACATTCTCCCAAGAAACTGAATTAGTACCTTTTTCTTTAACTTTCTTCAAATTAAGTGAATGTATGAAACTGTCCTGCACATAGGTTAAGGAAAGAAAACAATACTTTTTAAAAGCATCATATCAATACATATTTTCTTATTTACAAAAAAGTATGCTCTTCTATACATAGTGCTGTTCGAGTATTAAAAACGCTTCAGAAAGTTTATCTTTCTTCTATTTAGCTGCCCAAACTACTATGGATTTTTTTTTTTCTCTGTGACTGAGTAGTGCTTTCTTGTCCGCCCTCATCAACACAACCCTAATAAAGGGCCTTAACATACATACCTTGGGTTAAATTCTTTTTCTGAGACCCTCGAGGCAAAATTATTTAAAATTCATATATTTTTACACTTTAGAAAGGTCCTTTCTAAAATGCCTAAGAGGAGTCTGGGGTAGCACTTCATAATCAAACATATTAATATATTTTTTCAATTAAATG
Organism: Physeter macrocephalus; assembly: GCF_002837175.3. Classification (NCBI taxonomy): domain Eukaryota; kingdom Metazoa; phylum Chordata; class Mammalia; order Artiodactyla; family Physeteridae; genus Physeter; species Physeter macrocephalus. The sequence continues at coordinate 16,606,319 of NC_041217.1, forward strand.
AAGGAATATCCATGTTAAATACAGGTCAAGTTAGGTCTGGCCACAAATTAATTAGTTTTTCACAGCTTTCAGGATTCAGATTTGCAGATAAAGGGCTGTGAATCTATGTGCCTTTATTTATTTATTTATTTTAGGGTACAATGGTCTTACAATCTCTCTGAGTTCAGATTTACCCCCTTTAATCTATTCTACACATAGCCAGGTTCATCTTTTCAAAACATAACTGGTTGACTAAAAATATTATGGTATCCTGGATGGGATCCTGGACCAGAAAAAGGACAGTAAATAAAAACAAAAGAAATTCTAATAAAGTATTGACTTCCGTTAATGTGTCAACATTGGCCCATTAGTTCTGACAAATGTACCATAGTAAACGGATGATATTACCAATAGGAGAAGCTGGGTGTAGGATGTATGGGAACAGAGTATACAGAAACTCTCTGTGCTATCTTTACAAGCTTTCCGTAAATCTAGAACTATTCTAAAAGAAAGCTTATAAAACACACAGGTGCATATATGTGTGTGTGTACATATGTGTGTGTAAAAAAAAAAGTCTATTAAATTCTTATGTATAAAATAGATAATAAGAACCTGCTGTATAAAAAAATTAAATTAAATTAAATTCAAAAAAAAATTCTTAAATTACTTCCTCAGATTTGTTGGCTTAAATTTAGTTATCAAGGCTTTCCATGGATGGGCTCCCACCTAAATTCTTCCCATCCCCATCTCTGGTCCTTTTGTTTATGTCCTTTCTCCAAGAGGTATCCCTATCTCCTCTCTCGTCTCTGCCTGCTGTTCTTAAAGATACGAGAAAAACAGAATTCCCTCTCTAAGATCAGTTCTTAGCCCTTAACGATCCTTGGCTTACTTTCAGATGTTTTTACACGTGTTTTAAACAACATGCTTCCTTATTTACATCTCATCTAATTGACATCTAGCTAGTTGCTCCAAGTATACCATGTAGTTGTTAGTGGGTACAATAAATCAGAACAAGAACTTAAACAGAAGCAAGGCTTTGCATTTTCAGGAGCTGAGGTTCATTATGGCTTATCTTCAAGGACACCTCTACCCACTTTTTTTTAGTATGACTTTTATAGCACAGTATTGAGAGGAGAATATATTCCATGAATGCTTGTTGAATTAATGAATGGATACCAACCCCAATCCCCTGCCCCAATCTGTTCATTTCCTATATTTTCTATTTTTGATGCCTGCGCATCATCTGAGAGTCTTCTTTCTCGTTCATCCTCCCCAAAATATAGGCAGCCAACCTTCCACTGATTCCAACTCTTAAAACTGCTCCCATATTTTTTTTGTCCTCTACTACTGCTACCATAATTCACCTCCCTCTTAAGGATGGACTGGAGGTCAGCCAAAACTAAACGAGCCACTGTTGTCAAGGTCAGGTATCTTGATAAAATATAAATCTAATGGACTAAAAATTCTTCACTGACTTCCCATTACTTATATGATGAAATCCAAACTACCACAGCACACAGGCCTTCAAAACACAATTATTGCTGTAGCCTCCGCTCCCACTTTATGTAACGAAGTTACATTACCTATACTTTCCCACATACATAGTACTTGCTTCACAACCATGTCTCTGCCTAAGTTATTCCCTCTACCTGGGAATTACATTACATATACTTTCCCACATTCATAGCACTTGCTTCATAACCATGTCTCTGCATAAATTATTCCCTCTACCTGGGATGATCCGCCTTAACTCCTCGATATCTGAAAAAGGCTTTCAGTCACAGTTCTTTAGGAAGTTTTCCCTCACCAGTACCTTCCACTCAGCACATTTCGTTTTCATCATTTGCTTGTTTGGCTATTCCAGGTTATCAGGCTGAAGAGAACCGGGGCTGTCCTATTTGTCTTGGGACCATAAGTGGTGAACAGTAAACAGTAGTTATTCAAATGTGTGTTAAATCACACACACAGAGTGAAGTAGTTCCGTTCTTATCTATAAATCAGTTCCAAGGCAATATATAGCTTTTTATAGTAGGAAAGCTTTGGAAGTGGTCTCAAAAAATGCTTATTCTTGTTGGGAAGATACTTTAAATATTTAGCAATTTTCCCACAGAAGGAATATGTACCTAACTCTTAAGTGACCACAAAGTATAGCTGTATAGGTAAGTTTAAAATAAGAGGAAAAAAATTTAATTTATTCAAGAGTGAAAACATCCTTTTTGAAAATTTGTACTTAGGCTGTTGACTGCTGGGTAGCCTGATGGCACCTAATACTCAAATATTTTTTACCATGAAAAGAAATGAAGAGAGTTTTATCTCATTTCTAGTCCAGGGTACACGTCTGTCAATAAAAGGAAGACATCAATGAAAGGAGGGGCTTACACAATCAATCCAGAAAGCAGGTAATCTGTGAATAATCCAGAATTGAGAATTTATCTCCACTGCCACACACCCTCCCTCCCAGCAACTAAGCAAGATAATTACTTTCAAGTCAAGCTGGAGGGTCCTCAGTCACAATGGCCCAATACTTGCATACAGATAATTCTCATTCCGGTATAAAAATGACAACTTTCTTGGAAGAAAAGCAGGTACCATAAACTTCTCAAAACCTTCCCGAAACATTTATGTAATTTTTAGTTCTTTAGAAAAATTACATAAATAGCAAACCACCTCTAATAAAAGGTCCATTCTATACACTTATACCAGGTCCTACGCATATCTGTAACCACATTTACAAGGGGAAAGAAAAAGAATGTATATATGCGCTTATGAGATCCATAGCTCACAATCCACATGATTAAAATGATGCCAATCTTAGCAATTAAAAATCAAATACTCTTTCCCAGGCCATTTTTAAAGAATATTTTTTTCTTGACCATAGCTGTGCATTTGATTTCAAGGACATGCTTAAAAGGATGAACAGTGTCAATGTTTTCTCATTCCTGCAGGTAACATTAGTTCTGTGTAAAAGAAAAGTGACCACTTACCTTTTGAAGGTGTCAAAACTTAGTCCTTAACAGCTATCGTTGTGGTATACCTCTTTTCCAGAATGGACAGATTAGACTAACTGGCAAAGGATTACTGCTTCTCCCATTTGTCTAATGACAAGATCAGGAGTTTCTAGACTATAAATTGGGTTTTACAATTCATAAGTGATCAGAATTCCTAGCAATCTATAGACTTCTTAAAATATCTAGCCACTCACGGTGAAGCTGTATCAACTTTGGTTCTCAGGACTCAGAATAAACTGATGAACCGTGACACTAAAAAGCACCAACGGCTAAAGCTCTATAATTAAACAAGTAAATAATTATAAATGCAATTCTAACAGTTATAAATGTGCTGTTATTCAAAAGCATTCTTTCCCATTGAAAATCCATTTCCTTTTCTCTTTGTGGCTGAAAATTAAGTCATTATAACACAATCAAAAGACTGTTCATGGGCTTCCCTGGTGGCGTAGTGGTTGCGCGTCCGCCTGCCGACGCAGGGGAACCGGGTTCGCGCCCCGGGCTGGGAGGATCCCACATGCCGCGGAGCGGCTGGGCCCGTGAGCCATGGCCGCTGAGCCTGCGCGTCCGGAGCCTGCGCGTCCGGAGCCTGTGCTCCGCAACGGGAGAGGCCGCAACAGAGGGAGGCCCACATACCACAAAAAAAAAAAAAAAAAAAAAGACTGTTCATAGATCAGACAAGCAATTTTGCTTTGTGCTAAATAAACATCACAAATTATAAGTAAATATAACCACGGTTAAACAGTACTATCACTACCATTATTATAATTTATAATTATTTTAAAATAGAATTAAAATCCGCAACACGTTCAACGGCAAACACTGGAGACATATTTTTATATTTAGAGAATAGAAAAGTCACCTTTCACTCATGAGTTCATCTGAGACTTTTTGCTCTTCGTATTCCATTTTGTCCTTATTGGTCTGGCTTGTTTCCTCACTTTCTAAGACTACTCCTTCATCTTGGATTTTTGGTCCTTGTCTAACTATTTTCAATTTCCTTTTCTTGACTTTGTTCTTGGTAAACTCTTGATATTGGTAAGCTCTGTTGTCATTGTCCATGTCCTGATCTCTACAACCTTCGAGGGGCTGGGTCATTGTCCGCTTGTTAGCGCTGTCCTGCGGGAGGTCCACTGCCATGCGCTTGACCTTCCTCCTCCTGCGCAGGGTCCTGTTCCCAAGGGTGTCCACGGCAAAATCAGACTCATGCCAGAGAGGTCTTTTCCCTCGAACGTTATTATTTAAGTTCGATGATGGCCTGCGCTTTGCCACTAACATTTGGTCGTCAGAGTCACTGTGATCTTTTTTATTATTATTGTGATTCTCTCTATAGTCCTTGCTTGGTTCTTCTAAACTAGAATCAGAGCCTTCACTTAAGCAGTGACCGGTCTCCCACGGGTGATGAACATTATATGACCTCCGTTTTCTCCCTCTCCGTTTCCTGGCCTGGCGTTTCAGAGGGCAAGAGATACTTCGAGAATGGTCTCCAGTTTCAGCAAATCCACCTCGAGCTTGCTCCGAGCTCTCCTCCAGGGCTGAGACAAGATCATGAACCAGTTCTTCCATGGTTCGACTGAAATGCCTACAGTTTTTTAAAGAAAGAAAAATAAAATTTAAATAGTCAGAGTCAACCATATTAACCTGGTTTATTGCAGCAGACAATTCATTCTAAATCTGACTAGAATTAATAGTTATTATAAAGAACTGTGTAAAAGCTGCTTAATTTTCCTATCTAAGATATTACAGTTCCAAATATTCTGACTCATTTTTAAGTTTTTTCTTGTATAAGTGCTTTTATCAAACACAGGAATTACTTCAAGAGAGAGTAAGCATAATATCAGCAATGAAAGAGGCCAGTGATTTTATATTTTTACTGTCTAATTATGGAAAAGTTATTTCTGCTTAAATCACCATACCTTAGTCTACTCGTGTCCTTTTCCTAAAGCCAGTTTTCAGAGCAGATGTACAGAGTAAAGAGAACTTTCTCCGTCGCCCTGCTGTTCCATCACACACACACACACACACACACACACACACACACACACAATTTCTAAGGAAACAAGGAAACATACAACCCTCTTCTCACCACATGCTCTACCCAGTCACTGCCATGACATGCGAGGCAGACAGAAAGATAGGCAGCTACGTTCAAGGTTTGTAATATATGTGAAAAGGAAATTTAACCAAACGCTAGGCATATATTGAGACCACACTGATCTCGCAACCGAGTGCAGCAGAAACTCTGTTCGTATTCAACCTGGAGCCCCACTGATCTAAAATGGCCCATCATTTTTCTTACCATTACTCTGAAGCAGTCTCTTAGGCCTTCCAAAAACAAAAAACAAAAAACTGAACTATGTGAGAAATCATCCACTAGTCAGCAAGGATAAACAGTAGTGTTCTTTGGGAACCTTTGTAAATTATATGGGTCCTTTCCAAACCCAACAGGGGGCCCAGACACATGATTTTATTTTTTAAACATTACAGGTAATTCAAATATGCACCGTTCTTATGAAGATCATGAACAATCATTTCTTAAACTGAGTTCTAGAAGCACCTAGGATCAAAATAGTCTCGATTATAAAGGACTGTATAGTTTCTAGAGTCTATAGCAGGGGTAGGCAAATTTTCTATAAAGGACCAAGTAGAAAATATTGTAGGCTCCACAGGCCATTAGGTCTCTGTCACAACTACTCAACTTTTCCCATGGTAAGGCCAAGACAATCATAAGAAATACGGAAATGAATGGATATGGCTATGTTCTAATAAAATTTTATTTACAAGTGATGGCCAGCCATAGTTTGCTGACCCCTGGTCTACGTACAGTCTTTACAGTCTATAATTTCAGGTGTTCACAAGTTCCCTTTAACGACTTTCAACTTGCTCTTTTCATTTTAATGATAACTTGAAAACAAACACGCGTGATTCAACTGCATTTAACACTTACAATACGAAGCACACATAAGGCTTCCACCACTTGAGGATTTATTATGTGCCAGGCTCATTTCTAAGTGTTTCATATGCATTACCTTATTTCGGTTTCACATAATAACCCTATAAGGTGGTAGCAGAAATACAGAGAAACAGAGTGAGGTGGGCTTGTCCAAAGTGACACTTGCAGCAAGTGGGAGAAGCAGGATCCAAACTGCGGCAATCCGGTCCCAGAGCCTGAATGCTCACCCAGCTACAGCCAAGAACAGCGACACAAGTCCAGGGTCTGGTTTGCAGTTTTATTTATGCTTGATTTAGCAGCAGGGGATACTGTTTATTGTGGAGACAGATTTAATACGCATCTATGTAAAGCTGATGACTCACAGTTAAGCATTCTATTCTTCTGAACAGAAAAAAGGGATGGGAGACCTGAGTCAACCACCATAAGGCACTGGGCAGCTGGGTGGTGAAAGTGAGTCGAATTCAAAGAACCGGTGATGTACTCCTCAGTAAAATGCACACTGTTAGCAACTAAGTAATAGGACATTGTCTTTCAGTTAATGTGGGTTTGTATTTTCCAGATCTATCTCCTTAGACATGCTGAATGAATAAACAAAAAGTCTACACAGACAAACATTTTTCAAAAACACGGCGATTCGAATATATATATTTTAAATGAACTCTGGAGGGCCGCTAAACATTTTTTTTTTTGCCTTTAAAAGGTTACTCGGGTTTCAGAACACTGAATTTGATGAAGAGAAATATGCATCACATAGGAATTAGCATTAAGCCAACACAAGGGCTACAATTCCAACTACATTGATAAGCCAAATGGATCTTATTTCAATACCTAAATGTTAATAATTGCCTTTTTTGTTTTCCGTTTATTGCAGTGAATATTTTGGTTTTTTCCTTTAACACTATTTCTTTGGAGGAAACGTAGTCTGAGAATTATTATCTCTGAAAACAATACTGTACCTTTAAAAAAATTCACTGGAAGCCAGTTTAACATGTACTACAATAAAGATCCTTTGTCTAAAGGAAGACTCAATATCACCTGGTTCTGGAGGAATTTACTTTTTGAAGAAATAGTTTTCTTATCAATGGGTGAATGACTGGTTCTAAATGGTAATATGAAATTAATTAACTCAATGCACGAATACAATCTCCAACTAAAATTGCAGGTTATTTTGGAAGTTAAACTTTAGTGCTTTACTTTAGAAGAGAAACTGTAATGGTCCTAACATTAGAAAAAGCTTAGCACATCAGATTTAATCTACTGAAATTTGATACTATTCATTAATTTCATTTAAATTAATTCATTATACTGCTGTGACTAATGCAGTTTAACCAAATATAACCAATAATATTACTAAAAATGAAAGCAAAATTTCTTTATAACATTATTAAAATTGTGTCAGCCTTATCTGATTTTATATTGATTTTCTTAAGAGAAAATAAAAAATATTTTAACTAGAAGAATCTAATTTATTCCATGATGTGATTCAAACATGAATCAATGAAAAAACTACTTTAAAAGGCTTTTCAAAAAAACCCCTATAAAAACACAGAAAAAATACATTTAAGTGACATTCAGAGTTCAAATCACTTTTTCCCCTTTAGTTTTAACTCACCAGAGTCCTGCAAGTCAGTCTCAACCAAAACTCCTGTAAATGAGCCAGTACTATTACAGTTAGTCAAGCTGCTTCACTTACACCTCTCAGGTAAAACTGGCATCAACAAGCTTCACAGAAATAGTCATTATAAGAGATCATCACATGATCAATAGCTCATTTATTTCCTTTGCCTTGGCAGTTACTGAAGACCATTGCCCGGAAACATTTTATCCTAAAGATATTTTCCTAAATAAGCCCTTTCTTACTGGAGGTGAAAACTGGAAATACGTAACTTTTCTGTACAAAAATCTATGTTTATTAAGCAACCATGGTTTTAAAGACTGAATTATAGTAAAATCCAGTGAATTACCACTTAGCTAATTTGTAAGTTTTATATTCACATTTATAAAACACTTTCTTTTCATTTGGAACCCAATGGAAATGAAATCTTTTGGAAATAGTTTGCACTGAACATAATGTCTAAGAGAACACTTCACTAATCGTTTTCTTAAGGTAGTCCAAATGCATAGAATAAAATTACAGTCCCACTATTTATATAAAGTTGGATTTTGTAAAAGGAAATGACTTGAATAGATAAGCATTTTGTTTTTTCAGGTGGTATTATATTATGCTAAGCAATCTATAAAATGTATGATCAACTCAGAAATTGATAAGCCAGTTTCAGGTAAGAGTATTTGGCCAAAGGTCAAGTTTGTTTGTCCTCCTCCAGGCAACATTAAACATCCAGTAAAATGAGTGAATTTCTCTCCTTGGCTTCCTTTAACACCAAGTTCTAATTAATTCAGAAAAGGCCTTCCTAAACAATGTATGCTCTAGAGTGAGGAAGATCAGTTAATGTAGAAAACACTGCACTGAGTTTAAGGGTTTTTTCGGATGTTTTTGGTTCAAGGAAGAAGAATCAGGAAGCTGCCCTAGTCCTAAGTTACTGCTCCTATGTCCTCAAAGAACTGACAAGTTGACCCAAGAACCAAGGGCCTCAAAGGGAGTCAACAATGTAGAGGCAGGCACAGCAGGAGGTGAAGTCCAAGAAAGCCCAGAAAACAACTGCCCCCCAATAACCAACAACTAACCATTTTGTCAATGATTATTACTTTTTTGAAGCCTGTATTGGCAGTAACTACTATTCCTAGAAGGGAAAAATATAGCATATATAGGAAAATTAGGGAATAATTTCCTTTTCTGGATACTGATACAATAACTATAACAAGAGGATGGACATGTGTGTCTACTGAATAAACCCACCAAGTTCATTATAAAACAAAAATCTTCCAGATACACCTAAAGGGTAATTGACTACAGCTTTCACATATCTAGTTAAGGAAAAAAAAATTAAATACTCTTTACTACCTCGTACATGGTAAAATTCTCATCTTCATCTCTGGAAAAGATTAGATCTTCTACAAAGTTAAATAATTTTAGGAGTGGAGTGCTAAAAGGTACCTCTTGCTAAATACAACTGTTCAATTGGCTTCAAAAATTTCAGGGAATAACGATTTACGTGTTAGATTCTGTATGAATAAAAATTCAGTGAGGGGCTTCCCTGGTGGCGCAGCGGTTGCGCGTCCGCCTGCCGATGCAGGGGAACCGGGTTCGCGCCCCGGTCTGGGAGGATCCCACATGCCGCGGAGCGGCTGGGCCCGTGAGCCATGGCCGCTGAGCCTGCGCGTCCGGAGCCTGTCCTCCGCAACGGGAGAGGCCACAGCAGAGGGAAGCCCGCATACCACAAAAAAAAAAAAAAAAAAAAAAAAATTCAGTGAGTACAAAAACACTGAACCAACAGTACATAGTCAAGAACTATGCTGATGAATATATACTATTACTACCACAAGCTTAAGAAGAAAATAGTTTTGGAATTAGCATGCCTTGATGTTCATGTTAGCTTTTACTTAAGATAGGAAAGGTCTGTTGGTCCTAAAAGTATATAGCAAATAGCCAAACAGATTAAAATGAACACATAATAGTGTAGACCATGACCGTGGGAGACTAAACAGGCAAATGATGAGCCTTAAAGATGCCACATCAAGGGCTAAATTTTATGACTAATTTAACAAAGTATGATTCATAAGAATGTTCTAAAGTTTGATTAAGATTTCTGCTGTTCATAGGAATTTACAGATTTCCTTCCTTAATGGTAATATTATTTGTTCAAACAAGTCTTTATCTCAGTCTAGTAACCTATTAAGAGATTACATCTTCAATTTTCTCTATTTATGTAGTTTGGGACAGATCATAGGAAATTAAGAATAACTCTAACATTAAATGGTAACACTTGGGCTAGTTTAGAAATTCCTTGACATATCTATATAAACCATTAATTGTAAGTAATCTTTTCTCTCTTTTTTAAAAAAGTAGCATGGGGGTGGGGGAATCTATCTTATTCTGAAACATGCAAATGATTAATTATAACTGTACATTGACACTAGGCAATAAATATGGAATAGAATTCACTAGGGGGAAAAAAAGGCTGGGAGGAAACTGTAGAGAACATGAGCTTTAAGAGTCAAAGCAAGAATCTGGAAGCTAAATTATACTATAGTCATCAGCCAGAGGACCTTGGACAAATTACTTATCTTTTGATTCTGTTTCTTCATCATAAAAATGTACACGACTATCTTGTAGGGATTCTCTGAGGATAAGAATGGGTACTTATGTGTGAGAGCAGTTATTTCATCTTTCAACAACCTCTACACACAAATAAGAGGAAACTGTTATTGAAATATCAAATCATTCTTCTTTTAAGGTACAAAGTATATACTATGAATCCTGAGTATGTCATAATAAAAGCTAAGACCATCAACTTTTCTGAGTTCTTGAACCTCTCTGAATGACGGTGAGAGAGGAGTTAACAGACATTTGTAAAAATCTTGCATAGAATTTCAAGAAATTTAAGCACTTCCTTAAAGACTTTTATCGATTAAAAAAAAAACGAAACCAAAAATCTCAGGGTAAAAAAAAAATTAATGCTGTGTATTTGACCTACTCCTATCCTAATAATATACAGATATAAGAAAAAAAAAGATGAAAGGATATCATCCTTCCAAGTTAAGAGCCACAAGGTTCGCCACCAAACAGAAAAACTCATTTCCCATGATGGGAGCAAAAGTTCTACTGACTTGCACTCAACTGGAGGTGTTGTTGGCAGCCACTACTTTGTCACTTCTGTCACCACGGGAACCCCCAGAAAGCTTTCTTTCCTCCTTACCCTAGCAACGTGGCAAAAAGCAGTTCATACATGGCTTTACCCAAAAAAAATCTAATTCTACTTTCCAAACAGTGATTTTCTAATTCTGTTTTCCAAATAGTGATCTAATAAGGCAGCTCATTCATTATTTAAATTTGAAGATCATTCTTTTGATTTTTTTTTCATTTAATGACTTCAAGAGTCATTCAAACTTCTTTCCTTATACTGTAAACACTTTCAAAAAGTAAACTATTGAATAAAAAACTGCCTAAGGAAATAAAGTCAAAGTCTAAAACAAACAATGTAAACCCTAAAAAATAATTCATAACAATTCTTGTTAACAAGCATATATTAAAGTGCATCTAGGCAACCTTCTAATATTTAGGAAATGAGTCTCATGCATTGCTCATACATGGTGACTACTCAATATTTTTGAATATGTTCTGAATTCCTAGAATAGGAATGAGAATGAAGACAACTGAATATTAACTACAAGTACCTACATAATGCTTGACACATAACATGTTTTTAAAAAGTCTGCTGGATGAACAAACCAATCAATGACAATGAATGAACAAACAACAAAGGAAATATATGACTTGACTGAAAATTTGAACAATCCAGATTTCAAATTACAGAAACCTGACTCAGACAAACCTGACAGTATGAAACTGAGTTCAAGAAAAAAGGCAAAAAAAAAAAAAAAAAAAAAAAAAAAAAAAAAAAAAAAAGCAGTTATTTAAAAAGCACATTTTCACTATGCAGTTTTCCAGACCTAAAGAAAACCAAAATAGCAAATAGAAATGAAACGATAGAAGAAAAGGTCCAGAATCAACAGTTTATTTGTAATGGGCTTTTTTTTAAAGCAAAGCCACATAAAGTGAAATAAATAGATACTATAGCTCAGTAGATCAATAATGATTCAATAGTTTCATTATCAAGAACTAATTTTAAAAATCTGTTTAGTTCAACCTTCAAAATCTTTCAAAAAAAAAACCCTCAGAAATTGACTTTAAATATAAATCACTAATAAAGTAAAAAGTAATAAAGTATGTCAAAATTCTAAACGTGATTTGTCCATTAAATGAATCAAATTTTAAAAGGCAGGTTAACATTTTAAGTATGAAAATAGATACTTTTTGGACCCTACTTTCAAAATTGTATGTGAATGAGGTGGCAGGAAGAGAAGATAGACATTCCCAGCTATAAAGATTTTATAAAAATATAATATGAACTACTTATAATAACTTGCACAAAAAACATATATTTCCTGACACACACAAAAACATAAACTTTTATTATTTAATTGTATAAAACTTTTCTTCCTTAGGCTTTTAAATTATAAAATAATATATCAGTTCTACCCTTTAACAAACTATTAAGAAAGAGAGGAATCATCTACATTTACCCATGTGGTGCCTGAAAATTGAAAAACCAGCCTGGACATTGGAGAAAAAGTTGAACTCAAGATGGGAGTTAGATACATCAGGAATTCTAGCCTGGTTAACGAATCTGGGCATATACTTTCTGGTTTATATACTCCTTGTGATATGGTATCTCACTGGGGTAGCATGGTAGTATGGTATCTCACACAGGCAGTATGCTAGGAGAGTTAAGAATTTTTTGTTTTAGATATACTGGAATCATACTGCAAATATACTTGGGTGTATATTTAAACTACATTTGCTCCTGTCTCACCACCTCTAAAATGCAAAAAATAATAGCACCTACCTCAAAAAACTTACAAGAGATGATACATGTACTTAAAACCCGGCACCAAACAACTGCTTAGTAGTAGCATCCCTAGTGGCACTGATATTTCGTCACTGGCATAAAACACACAGGCATAGTACAGCAAATGTATGATCAATGAATGAAAAAGACAATTCCATTACGAAATTTTGAATAAAGTGATGGTTGCACAGATGAACTAGAAAAAAGGGATCCACATTTCTGGAACACACTCATTCTGGCAAATCAGGTATGATTTAAGAATTCCATTCAAAAACCCTGATAACATGCCAGGCACTGTGTTATGCTCTGGTGCTATAAGAAAGGATGAATTCCATGTCAAGTAAAATAGAGAACTAAAAGAGGGTTTCTCTATATTATAAAGAGGTACCTAACCATGAATTGGGTGGAAGGTGGAAGGGTGAGAAAGGAGTTGAAAGAGTCATACTTTTAAATTAAATAGTCATTTATCGCACAAATCAGTATCACTATAACAAGAGCAGACCAGTCTACAGAGCACATTTTGTCTTCCTCCCCCTCTTAAAGAGATGCTTAATGGTGAAACGTTAAGAAAGGTACCCTGGAGAGGGAACCCTGAGGTGATGGAAATGTCCCATATCTTGTTTTGTGTTGTGGTTACACAGTTTTGACAGTTATACAACTGTCAAAACTAAAAATACTAAACATTTAAGAACTATGTGTTTTAGTTTATGCTAATTGCTTCACCATTAAAAAAAAAGGCTCATTTAAAAAAAAGTGCTATTTTTTCTCACAGGAAAATGTGAGCATTTAAAAGGAGCATGACCAAGATAATGGTTATAGTTCCCTGTGCTATACAGTACATCCTTGTTGCTCATCTATTTTATACATAGTTGTTTGTATGTCTTCAGCCCATGCCCCTAATTTGCCCCTCCGCATTATCTTGTAATAACTTTCAATGGAGTATAATCTGTAAAAATACTGAATCACGATGCTGGCCACCTGAAACTAATACAATATTGTACATCAACTATATTTCAACTAAAACAATTTTTTAAAAAGGAGTATAAACAAGTCTATATTCATTATAAAATGAACTACAGAATGATATGATCTCATTCAAAACATTTTAGGCAAGATATTCTTTTAACTTTTCAGTGATAGGTGATGCAAGAGAAATTCTTCAGACCACAGGCTACTAGAATTCCCCATATTCTCACTGGCTGCAGATCTAGGAATGGACAGACATAATACAGCTGCATTTCACCTGTTGTTCAACACTTTATGTTTGAGAACAGTCAGTGGAAATTTTGCTTCTTTCACTGTTAGTCTTAGGTAGACTTGGAGGAAAAGGGTTTGGGAGAAAAACAAGACCAGAATTACAGAGCTTTCAACTAGAAATCCAAAACCCAGCTTCTAGCTCTAGGACTAAAGGATGCATGGCAACACTGGACAAGTCACTTAACTATTCTGTGCCTCTGATAATCTCCTAGCATAGGACTGTCATAAAGATAAAGTGTGTGTATTTGGGAAAGCACTCTGACAAGTCAAAGCAGTTTATTATTCTAAAGTGGCGTTGGTGGTATGATACTGTAGTCGAACTCCAAATTTAATCCTGACATTTACATGTTCTCAGGGGACACCCCATGCACATCTTATTTTAACTAGAATGGAACGTTCAAGGGGCAGAAACTGGTAGGTTACTCCTACTCCAAAAACCCGGGGTAGGAGGGCGAAGTTCTCCTCCACTACTAAACTTCCAGGAGTCTAGATTTCTGGGATTTGATCTTCCAAAACACCTGGGATAATCTAGTAAATTTAAAAAGGCAAATGAGGAAATAAGGCCTATATTAAGATACATCCTTCTGTACTCGTCTTGTCAACAATCAATGAGGAAATGAATTGCTCCTGGAGTACAGAAAGGTTTACGCCTAAATTATCGTGGCGTGGTAGACAAGCCATCAGCAAGCATTAACTGTATTCCTTCGCAAATCTTTGGCACACACCTCAACGCCTTCCTCAAATTGCGTTCATCCCAGGCACGAGTGAGAGCAAGGCCTAAAGGTCTTCAGATCATCCATCACAACTCCCTCCCCCTTCCTTTCCAGGTCCAGCGGCCTCCGGCCATCACACCCTTTCCAGATCTCCCATTCCCTGGGCCGCCAGCCTCACCAGCTGTTCCCGGCGGCTGGAGCTCCGATCGGTTGGCGCCCGGCGGCCCCGAACATTAACGACACCCAGGAGCCTGGCCTCGAGGCTCAGGCCCGAAAACAGTCTCCAACTACCACAGCACCAGCGACTTCCCAGGAGCAGTTCAGCATTTTGAGCTGAGCTTCCGGAAGCCGACTGGAGGCGGAAACCGGATGCCAGGAGCAACCATTAGCTCTCCTCCCCGCCCGCACCGCAGCTTCCTTCTCCGAGAATCTCCTCCTTTTGCTCGCAGAAGATATAGAAGCCAATAACTTGAAATTTTTCATAAGCAAAATTTCTTAATTTTTCTTTCTAGTCTTCCGGAAGCTGAAACAGTGTGAGGAAATGTAAAGTCAACGAAAGTTGAACCCCCGGGACCAGCGGAATGGTTTAGCCCGGTTGCCTAGGAGACCGAGAGTAACTCCAGTGGTGCAGCTGGCGCGCTGAGGCTATGGCCACGTTAGCCCGGCTACAAGCTCGGTCGACGACTTTAGCACATCAGTACTACTACAGGAACAGGTAGGACATCAACTAGGGGAGCGCGAAAAGGCCTGGCTTCATCCCCAGCCCGTTTTTCCTCAACAGGAGCTTCCTATGAGCAAATTCCCTAACTCGCTGAGTACCACCCACTTCTCTTCGTCATTTGTGGGCTGCAAACAGAATCGCAAATTTAAAAGAAGTGTTAGCATACAGGGGGATTATAGATACAGGGAGCCATGGTTATCAGCTGGAGATGACTTTAAAAATTCCAGTATAAATAAAATTGTAAAGTGAAGTGTTTTCCTTTGACATCATCACTCCGCAATGTGATGAAACCTGTGTCCTCTTTGTAGAAGGATTAATGGCCTGACTGGGGTCGTCCAGGCTCCTTAGCTGGGTGAGCTCAGAGTATCCCCCATCTACCTGGGGATTTGAACCTCCATTATGTCACAAATATCATTGAACTCAACTGTTCTGTGACTCAATTTTCTTCCCGAAGTGACAGTATCTAAACTATTCTGACAGGATAATCAGTACCAATATGTTAATTAATAGAAGAGGGCTAAGGAAGACACTAGCGGCCTTATCCATCTCTCTACACCTAATCTTCTCACTAGTGGTTCATTTGAACACTGGCCTTGTGGAAGCAGTGCCTCAGGAGATTTTCCAACTTAAGAAAAAAATCCTAAAAAAGTAAATCAGACCATAGTAGAAGATAGTGACATGCTAGACCAATGGAAAATATGCCAAGAAGACAGAATCTTGCTGAGCTGTTCTTATTCTTACAGTTTTCTCACCTACTACATTCTTAGAGCACCATGTACCTTTTCCAGCACTTGATCACAATTTAATTTTACATTCTGTTGTGAGATAATATATGAGATATATAAGTATCATCCCTCTTAGCTGCACAATAATTACTTGTCTAATAATTCCATAAATGAATCTTTCAATCATTGGTCCTGGTTTACATAAATGTATGAAAAATAGCTAAAGACAGAAATTATGTATTATCTATAATTATAGATAAATTATGTGGAAGGTCCTGTATTTATGACATAGATATCTAAAAGAAATAAATTCCATCCCTCTGATGTTCACAGCCTGATATGGAATATAGGCATTTAAAAGATAATTACAACAGAGTAAGCATGAACAGGAAGGGAAATGACTAACATTTCTTGAGCACTGATTATGTGCTGGGCATTGCATTAGGAACTTTTCCATACAATATTCATTTGGTTTTCACAACTTTACAGGTTAATGTATTAATCTATATTTTTAGAGCTTGAGAACAGTGTTCTAGAAAAGCTTGGTGAAGTGTCATGCAACTACAAACAGACATAATTTTTTTCTAAAGATTTCAGTGTTAATCTTTGTCCCCATCTCCTGACTTTTGACAATGGGCACATTTTCCCAAAGCTGGAGGTGGTTTGGAGAAAAAACTAGGGCTATACAAAGGCCATGGTGAGAATAGGCTGGCATTCCTTCCATTTCATTTATTATTATTATTAATATTTTCAGTATGAAGGAAAGTCTCTAAAGATCACAAAGGAATTGAAATTTCCAGTTTGCCTAGTTTAAAAAAAAAGGGTATTGATTAGCATAGGAGCAAAAACCATATAAAATGTTAGTATATGAAAAAATAAACGGGCAATTTCCTTAAGAAATTGTTGTCATTTCTCATCTGTTATTGACTAGATTAGTTTTTTTGCAAACTTCAGTGTGCATCAGAATCACCTGAGGGTCTTGGTAAAATGCAGATTCTGATTCAGTGGGTCTCAGTTATAGCCAGCAAATCTGCATTTCTCACAAGAGTTCCTGTCAGGCCCCATTTTGCATAAAAAGGGAGACTTTGTAAGAAAAAAAAATGGTGTATGGGCCTATCATTTAATTTGTAAACATCCATACAAGTTATATATTTATTCCTTCTTTACATGAGGCAAAGAAAATGAGGTTCAGATGGATTGATAATTGGTATGAGGTCATACAGCTACTAAGTCTCAAAACCAAAAAACCCAACTCTAAGGCCTATGCTCTTCACTACCATACTAGACGAGATTTTCTTCCCACTACACTGGTTTTGATGAATTAACTGACAGGAAGCACCAAAATCCAGAAATCCAAATGGCATGAGCATACTGTTTCAACTCCATTAGCATGTAGGCACCAGAGTTGGAAGAAACAATTTTAATTCTTCTTGGTTTGTTTTAATGTCTTCTATGTTGGTAACAAGGCAGTGGCAAAAATGTTTCTACCTAACAGCTGGCACCAGATTGCCTCTGAAGTTGAAACATGACTTTGCTGGGAAAAATATACTATGACTGAGTGCTTAGATTAGCACCTGAATCCTCCAGGGCCTGGGTGTCCACCCAGGAAGAGAGAAGCTTCTCTGCCTAACATAGGGGAAAGATTTGGAATTCCAAGAAGTGAAAAGCAAATATGGTGGTAGCTGATGTGATAAGAAAGTTAGGGGCATGGGTAGAGTTGTGCATTATCAAACCTGTCCAAGCCCTTTGGGAAGTTGCTCCCACAAGAAATGTTTGGTGGACACTCACGTTTGGTGGTCTCCTCATCAAAAAGACTGAATATTGTGTCGAGGATGTTACAGGGTGGCACAAAGATAATACACAGTTGTTATTTGACTAAGTATTGGCCTTTTTTTAAAAAAAACTTTCACTATTACTTCCTAGTTTCATTTCTATTCTTCTGAATTACTGAGATTTCTTTGTGACTTATTGGTCATTTATACTATCCTATTTGTGGAAAAAAAAATTTGGTATATGTTCATTAATCACATTGTTCATTTTCCCCATATCCTTATTTAAATTTCATCTGATTGATCTGTCAGATGCTAATAGGACTGAGTTCAAAATGTCCCTCTTCCACTGAATTCCACTGAACTTCCACTGTGTGGTATCCTTTTATGTCATGTTATTTAGCTTATATATGTGTACTGGTGTGTGTCTCTTCATTATTGACTATATATTGGTCTTTTTTGAATGTGGAAAATGTTTCATCTTTGAATCCTACTTGCAATTTTTAAAAATTATTTTTATTATTTCTTTAAACAGATTTAATGCAGTAACATACAAATTGTAATATTAATATTGATCCTCTTTTATCTGATCTGAGTTAATCATATCGTTTTTGTATATTTCTCTTCACAAACAGCACATTTTAAGGTTTTAAATAATTAGAACCCAGGAAATTTGTGATGGGTTAAGTTCGTTTCTCTTTTTTTAATTTAATTTTTTATTTTATATTGGAGTATAGTTGATTTACAGTGTTGTGTAGTTTCAGGTGTACAGCAAAGTGATTCATTTCTACATACACATATTGATATATAGGCATTTTACATGTTCACCCTATGTTAAGCTACTTTTTAATTCCTGTCCCTCTCTGTCATGACTTCTCATGTAGAAGCTGTGTTTGTTTTTTTTTTTTAGATTTTAGTATTATTCAGAAGGGAACTTACTTCTAACATTTCTTATGAGAACTTAATGTACTCTACTTAGATTCTCAATACTATATTTATGAATTAAATATTCACTGATTAATTAAGTATGGATGGAACACCTATTACGTGCTAAGGACTGTTCTAGGTATTGAGGATACGGCAGTGAACAAAAGAGTCATGAGGGAGACAGAACATAAATAAACTTACATATAATATTTTGTCTAGGGGTGATTGTAACCAAAAAGAATAAAGCAAGGTAGGGTGAGCAAAGCATGAACAAACATCCTGTTTTAAATAGAGTGGTCTGAGGATGCTCCTCTGATCAGGTAATATTTGAACAGAGTCCTAATAAAAGTGGATAGTAGGCCTACTAGATAGGGATCTCAGGGATGAGCCTTCAGGAGCTGTAACATCAAGTGCTATGGCCCTGTTGTCAGAAGCCTGCATGAATGTGTTGCAGGACAGGGTTGGAAGCCAGATCATTTGGGGCTTTTAAGCCATAGTAAGGATATTGGCTTCTACTCTGATTAAGATAGGAAGTCATAGAGGAGTGACTTGGTCTGACTTCTGTCTTTAAAAATAAATAATGAGGAAAACTCCGAACTTATTTTGAAATTGGTAGAGCATTTTGATTTTGTTTTCTTTTTTCTGCTTTCCTCCTCCAATTCCATCGTTTATTAGTTTAACTCTTTGTGGCCTGTTTTGCTTAAGAAAATTTAAGTCAAATTTGCCTTTATGAGAAAAATAAATAAGATTTGCAATCATTTTAAACCATATATAGTTTTCTAAAGGTATATAAGCAGAAATTAACCTAATATATGTCAAAATCTCTTTTAATTAACTTAGCTGAAGGGTATGTGTAGGGGAATATTGAGAAAGCAGGTGCTCAGGAAGAGGGCTAGAAGTTCTACAGAGACACTGTAGAGACCAAGTGGTTAACTCAAATTTCCAGATCCCTTACCCTCTGAAACGGGACATGGGGAGTGCGTGAGGATAGAGAGAAGGGAGTAGAAAGAGAAATAAATGCAATTGAATATCTGGTATGTGCTGAGAACTGTTAAGTGCTTTCACAAATATTATTTTATTTTGACTTTCACAGTAATCATATGAAGTGATTTTTATTATTCCTACTTTACAACGGAGGAAAATGAGATCTTAAAAGTGTAAGTTACTTGTTCAAAAAGATCAAAGTTCTAATGAAGTTTGATTCATCTCAGTCCAAACCTTATGCTTGGAGTATGGGGACTTTAAATCAAGTCCCTGCATGGAATTAGGTACATCAAATGCATAAGGTCTAACCTGCCTTTCTAAGATCAAGTTGAGGAAAGGGAAACACCTGGTATGGCAAGTACTCTCCAGCACAAGACCAGCGATTTACCTGGACTTCATTACCTTGTGTCAACCTAAAGTATAATGTTCCTTAAGTTGGCCTGATTCTGGAATCCATTATTCCCATACACATAATCAATTTGTTTCTAACTCCAACATAGTCAAAGGTTCCTGACTGTATTCTTAGTCTAATTAGTTGGTTTGATGTCCTTGACTTTGGACAATCATCTTGGTCCTAGTAACCTAAAGATTGTAAATAGCACTTAGTCGGATAGACACGAGTCTCTTCCTCTGATTCTAATTAGTTGCTGATTTTTCTGTCCAGTGGGACTCAATTCTGACCAGTAAAATTTAGCAAGGCTTCTGCCAAGCATACAAGGATGATTTATGCCAGCGTGCAGGAACAGTTGAAATCCTAATTCTGTGTTACTTTAGGCTTAAACTTAAGCTCTTAACTTTATACTCTTACCTTACTTAAACACTTTAAATATCAGCTTTCTCATCTGTAAACGAGGCAATAATGCCAATTGAGATGTCAACTAAGAAAATTAAATGATTTTTTGTCACATTAGTTAGCACCCAGTAAAATCGTAATATTAAAGGAAATCACAACAGGAGGGCAAAGAATAAAATGCATATGATCAACTCATTGGATATAAGAAAGGCAGTTGATAAATTTATTTATTTATGAGTATTTTTCTTTTCTTTATAAAAGTTTAAAAAATTTTGATATATTATGTACATTTAATGAAGTACATAAACTATAAGTGTACGGCTTAATAATTTTTACGTATGTGTATACCCGTGTAACCATCATTCAGATAAAATTCTCAAGTTAAAAGATCTTTATAAATGAGAAATAAAGGGAAATGTGCTTATAATAAAGAATATGTTTCTAAAACCAATAGCCAATATCATGTGTATTGATGAAATACAGTATCGATAGTTCCATTTAATTCAAAAACAATAGAAAAATACACATTAATTCTACTATTTGGAATCTTTTTCTGGAAATTGTAGCCAATACTGTAATAAAAGAAAAAAAGAAATATTTATTAGTAAATATTAGAAGGGAAGAAGTAAAGGTTGGTTACAGATCATGAAATTATAAAGCTGAGAAAATGCAAGATAATCTACTTAAAAAACTCTTAGAAATAAAATGAATTTGCTAAAGTGTCTGATTACAAGGTAAATTTAGAAAAGTCAGTAACTCTTCTTGGTACCAGCAATAACTAGATGAGGAATTAGATCAGAAGACATACTAAGCATTTATGTATACTTCTCCTTTGATTCCATTCAAAATACAGTTAAGTGTAAAAAAATTTTTAAAGACTAAATCTACAAAATTTTAAGAACAAAAAAGCATGCAATTAGTAGACCAGTAATTTTGAAGAATTTCTAGAAAACAAAAATTCAGTAGGAAGAAGGAGAGATGGGAGTCTAAGCCAGCAGCTCTTATTCTTTTCTCCCTTGCACAACTGTATTTAGACAACTCAGTTTTCAAAATAAGGGAAACACAGCTATAAGGACCAAGATCCCCACTGCTTAGAAAGAAGCCTGCATCTGGTAGAGTCCACAGATGATGCAGATACTAGTAGGACCTCTGGTATGTTTCCAAAATCAGCTACTAAAAGCTTGAAGAATCACTTCTGAGAATGAATGGCTTCTTTTCTTTGACCATGGAAGCTCTGGAATCCTCCTGACCCGGAATTGGTCTAACAAATACCTATGCCTCAGGCACCAAAAGAGAGATCTCAGTTCCCCAACATGTTCCCTGCTGGCTTATTGAACAGGAAACGTTTTTACAGTAACTTTTACTGCCTGTCAGTACCTGCCCTAGTGACCTGAGCAGGCAGTCCTGCCTAGATATCAAGCAATTGAATATCTATCAACATAAATAGGCAGAGAAAATTCATAAGCCATTCAAGTGAACTTTAGTTTGGAGGAAGGAGATTAAGCTAAGAAGCCAGAATAGGTGGCTACTGTGGAGTTAGAACTAATGGAGGACACAGATGTAAACTTTAGTAAAAATATAATGAGAACTTTTACAGAAATAAAATTAGAGAAAAAAAAAATTACTGGAACCAATTAAAATTCTTTTCAGCTTAAAAATGTAAGAAATCAATTAAAAAATAGGATAGTCATAACTGAAATATAAATGTTTCAGGAAAGCAATGTGGTAGACATATCTATAGGACTTAGTATATGAATAATAGTCACTGCAGAATATGGAGTAGGAATGGGAAGGAGATAGATTAATAATAAAGAAATATTAGAAGAAAATGTTCCTAAACTGAAGAATGAGTATGGCTTTGAATTGAAAGGACTGTCAGAGTCCTAGACAGGATTTTCTTTCGGAAGACATACTTCTTAGATATTATCTATCCAAGGATACAGAAAAAATTTTACAAGCTTCTAATATAGATAGAAAAGAGAAAAGTGATTTGCTAAGGAAAGAGTCCAGCATTGGATGGCTCATATGCAACACAGAGACCTAGAAAAGGACAATAATTATCGATTATTCAAGGTAACAACTAAAAATCCTAAACCTAGCAAAGATCTTATTCATTCTTTTGATGAGATATTTTTAGACATGTAAAGACTCAGAGTTACATTATCCATGTACCCAACCTGAGGAAATGTTCTCTAGAAAGTACTCTGTGTAATCAAATTAAAATTAAATCATAACAAGGATTTGAGGATAGGGGAAGAACAAAAGAAGTAACACACAATGATGAGCAATTATACTTGTATGCAGTATTTATGGTTAAATTTAGATAAGCATTGTGATACCGAGATTTATGAGATACCCCTTATTCTATGCAGTTAAAAGAATCCAATTGGCACTTTCAGTATTCTTCCTAGACATCTTTGTGCAGGTTCAAAAAGTCATTAGTACATTTTCAATCAACAAGCAGTTACAGGCAACAGTCCTGCTAATTGTGTCACTAATACATAATGTAGGTACTTCTTTATCTAGCTTCTAATCTGTTACCTCTCCACTCTTCTAGCCTAAATTGTCTCTTTAGTGGCTGTAAGAACTCCTCCACTGGCTCCCCCATCACCTACTCCCAAAGCCAATACAAATATTTTAGGTTTATGGTAATGTCTACCATACTATCTTTCAGTTTTCTATGTGGTCAAATTAGTCAATCTATTTCTCTGGCTTTTCAGAATTTTAGCCTATTTTTGAAGAGTCTTTTCCAGCCCATGATTATAAGAAAATTATCTGTATTTACTGATAATATTTAAAAGTTTTATTACATTTTTCCTTCACTCTTTATGCAGTTATATTTCTATGCATGTATTGTGTGAGATAATAACTTAATTTTTTTCTATAGACATACAGTTGTCTCAATACCATTTATTGAACTATCCACACTTTCCTTAGTAATTTTAAATTTTGCATGATAAATAAATAAAAGGGGTTAAAATTGCACAGAAAGAACTACAATTGTCTTTTTTTTATTGAAGTAGAGGTGGTTTACAATGTTGTGCCAATCTGCTGTACAGCAAAGTGACTCAGTTACACACATATGGACATTCTTTTTTTAATATTCTTTTCTATTTTGTTTTATCACAGGATATTGAATTTAGTTCCCTGTGCTGTACATTAGGACCTTGTTGTTTATCCATTCGAAATGTAATAGTTTGCATCTACCAATCCCAAACTCCCAGTCCATCCCTCCCCCTCCCCCTCCCCCTTGGCAACCATAAGTCTGTTCTCTATGTCTATGAGTCTGTTTCTGTTTTGTAGATATGTTCATTTGTGTCATATTTTAGATTCCACATATAAGTGATATTATATGGTATTTGTCTTTCTCTTTCTGACTTACTTCACCTAGTATGATAATCTCTAGGCCCATCCATGTTGCTGCACATGGCATTATTTCATTCTTTTTTATGGCTGAGTAGTATTCCATTGTGTATATGTGCCACATCTTCTTTATCCATTCATCTGTTGATGAACATTTAGGTTGTTTCCATTTTTTGGCTATAGTGAACAGTGCAGCTATGAACATAGGGGTGCATGTATCTTTTTGAATTATAGTTTTGTCCAGGTATATTCCCAGAAGTGGGATTGCTGGATCATATGGTAATTCTATGTTTAGTATTCTGAGGAACCTCCATAAAATTGTCTTTATTCACTGAAAACACAATTTTATGCATATAAAATTCTAAACCACCTACAAACAAAATGATTTAGAAATAAAAAGTGAATTTAGCAAGATTGCAGGATATAATACACAAAAATCAATTTTTTAAAATATAATAGCAGTGGGCAATTATAATTTGAAACTACAAAAATAATATAATTTACAATAGCATCAAAATGCATATGACTGTATCTACTTACCCTATAGAAATATGTACACAATTTGTGCACAGAGTATTTTATATACGGGGTTATGTATAAAGGCATTCGTTAAAGCATTATTTCTAATAGGAAAAACACAGAAGAGACTTGTATGTATTTGTAACTAATCTGGCTAAATAAATAAAGGCATATTCACATGATGGAATATTAAGTAGCAGTTTAAAAGAATGAGGGCTTCCCTGGTGGTGCAGTGGTTGAGAGTCCGCCTGCCGATGCAGGGGACACGGGTTCGTGCCCCGGTCCGGGAGGATCCCATATGCCGCGGAGCGGCTAGGCCTGTGAGCCTGCGCGTCCGGAGCCTGTGCTCCGCAACGGGAGAGGCCACAGCAGTGAGAGGCCCGCATACCGCAAAAAACAAAAACAAAAACAAACAAACAAAAAAAAAAGAATGAAAAATTTTATACATAATGACATTGACTGATGTCCCTACTCAGCTGAATCCTTAAAGTATATCCCAGTTTCTTTTTTTTTTTTTTTGCGGTACGCGGGCCTCTCACTGCTGTGGCCTCTCCCGTCGTGGAGCACAGGCTCCGGACGCGCAGGCTCAGCGGCCATGGCTCACGGGCCCAGCCGCTCCGCGGCATGCGGGATCTCCCGGACCGGGGCACGAACCCACGTCCCCTGCATCGGCAGGCGGACTCCCAACCACTGCGCCACCAGGGAAGCCCTAGTTATTTTTAATATAGAGCATTTTCTCAAATTTTCATGACCTTGACCCCTTTGAAGAACACAGATCAGTTATTTTGTGGAATTTCCCTCAGTTTAAGTTTGTCTGATTTTTCCTCTGTTAGATTCAAGGTATGTATCTATGGCAGAAATGTCACAGAAGTAATGCTCTGATCTTTCCAATACATCTACCAGGTACTGCATGTTTTTGATTTGTCCAATTACTGGTGGGGTTCATTTGGATAATGTCATTAAGGTTATGTCTGCTCCGCTTCCTCACTATGATGTTCTTTTTTCCTTTGTAACTAACAGGTGTTTTTTAAAAGCAAGTAGTTTGAAGCTGTCCCTCTTCTAACTTTCAATTTATTTAAATATTTTCTTATTTATATCGTTATGGACTCATATGTTCCTATTTTAGTCAATGGGTTAAAATCCATTGCTCTTATTTATCTTCATGCTAGCATTGTCCCAGATTTGTCTAATGGAAGCCACTAAAAGCTTCCTTCTGTGTCCTGATCATGGTAATACTCTCCTGCTTTCTGACACAAAAAAGTTGAGGCTAAGCTTTTACTTTTTCTGCCCCAGCCCTGGAGTTATCCATTTCTTCAAGGACCTTTTGTTTCTTTTAGTAGATGCCTGTGCCATTGGGTGTTGTAGTTCTCAAGCCCTCTCAAGTGGACAGAGCTAGAAAATATGTGTATATATGCATTTGCACAGAGTTTACATCTGTACTTTATCTATGTATCTATCCATTCATCCGTCCATGTAGATGTTGAAATCCATGAGTTTACGTTGACAACTCTATTTCAAATCCAGCACTACAGAGTTCATTCTAATTTTTTTCCCTTTTCTTTTATTTTTAATATATTCACTTATTTGACCAATCCCTCTGTATGTAATAAAACTCCTGTCACCACAGCTGCTTTTTCTTTTAGGTATACCACTTTCCACCCTGTGTGGGGTCTTCCTCTCTGTGCTGAACTGTCACCTCCCAGCCAACTTGGGTACTCTTTTCATCACTCTTAGGCTCTGATTCCCTGTCTGGCTGCCCTCCCATGTGTACCTTTTCTTTACCTTTCCTCAACACCCTAAAGCCAGGCCTCTCCATGGGAATACTCTCCTTACTCAGACTGGGACAACCTACCCCAGGGGTTGCCCCCCCCCAAAGTGGATGCCCACCTTACCCCGCACAGGCTGTTATACCCCATGCTGAGCCATGGGGTCCTCCCCATCCTCCCACCCCCCAGCACAGATCTTTGCTTTTCTTGCCCACTGCTGATTTCTTTAGGACTTCCTTGTTCAGGAAATGAAGTGGAGAGAAGTGAGAAGGAAGATGAAGAAAAGCAAATATGAAATATTTAAAAAGTACACTAACAGTATAAATCTACATGACAAACTATGATAATTCCTACTTTATGATCTAATGCTTATATATTTGCAACCCATGATTTATTGAACTGTGAAGTAATAATAATAACGAGAACTATTAATGAAAAACAAAGCATGGCTTCTACCTTCTAAAATGTCGTATTTCTCATCATCAAGTAGTTATTGACCTCTTATTAGTAACATGGGTGATAATCAGAACCCAAAGTAGAAGATAAGCATAATTCCTGCCTTTAAAGAGCTTGAAATCCTTTAAGACCTAATAGTGAAATGATATGGAAAAAAGTAATCATTTTACACATCAATATGTCTTATAACACAGGACAGCTACTATCGGAATTTTATTCCTAATGTCTAAAATAGCTACAAGTTATATGATAATGAAAAGGAAAGCGTATTGGGTTTCTAATCTAGTATTTATTTAGTAGCTAAGGTCAGACTAAGCATAGAATTTTGATGTGTTAAATGCATATTTTTTGCATATTACTGGAAAAATACTTAACCACACATTTTTTCATTTTTATTTATTGTCAGTTATTTTCTGGCCACTAATTACATATGTGCACATAGTGTTATCCAGGGTTATAATACTTCTAGCTGATGATGAAGTGACTGGAAACTTCCAGCTTTTTCTCGATGTTTTATTACATTCCTGGTAATACTTTTGGTCTTTCATCATTATTAATTCACTTAGTATTCATTGTGTTAATGCTGATCGTAATAAATTTATTTCAAATTCATGTAGATGTCATGTTTTATTCACTGCTATAGGATTTTCATTGTAATTTGGAACTAATTAATATACCATTAAAATAAAGTGTTACCCACATTTTTCACTTTAAACATAAAATGTCTAGCAGTTCATGACATATTGTATGAGTATGCAGCATCCCAGTGGCAACCCAAGTATCTGTAAATTTCATTTTTAAGCAGTTAAAGAAATGGCAACATAAAAGTGTTTATAAGACGTCAAATGTCAGCACATAACTTAAAACTTAGCAGTAATTTAACCACTAGTTATTTTAAAGCATGTCCCTTTAATGTATGGTTCTTATTAATGTCATAGTATGCTTTTATTTATATAATTGTTAAAAAACCCAGAGATTTTTAATAACTCCAAAAAGAAATTATTTAATCTTCCTTTTGACTAGGTATTATATGTTAGCATTATTACCAGGAGAGTTAAAAAAACATAAACTCAGGACAGATAATTTGATTGCTTATCTTCTGTATTTCTTATGACAATTATAAGTAAGGCGTAAGTTCAAACTAATACACTAGTTGAAAAGAAGTAGTAGGCATATCTGTATACCCTATATTTTTTCTCCCTCCTTTGCAAAGATAGTCAGTTGTTGATTGCTCCTGGTGAAGGACAGAAGAATGTTTTCAATAATTTAAATAGAGCATAGTTGACCCTTGAACAACATGGGTTTGAACTGGCTGAGTCCACTTATACTCAGATTGTTTTCAACAAATACATTCTGCAGTGCTACACAATCTCCAGTTGGTTGAATCCGTGGATGTGGAACTGCAGATATGGGGGGTTGACTACAAAATTATACATGGATTTTTTACTGTAAAAATCCCGTAACACCCACATTATTCAAGGGTCAACTGTATATTTAAAACTAAAAACAGATCTACTGTAGTTACATTAAATGTTAATGATAAAAAGGGTTAAATAACCATGAGAAACCATTTTATCCCATTATCATGAATTTGACTTTACATCAACCTCTTTCAATAAATGTTTCTTTCCTTATCTTCTTTACACTCTATCTTCTTTGAATTGCCTGCTCTACTAGACATTGTGTTGCTTTATCTTTTCTATTTTTGCCCTAAATGACATTTTATATCCTGCACTAGAGTATCTTATTATTGGCTAGGATAAAATGTTAAAGGAAAAACGAAAGATTCCTTCTAACCCTGTAACCCCTTGAAACAGTGGCCTTGTTTTCATGACTTTTTCATGGCATTTGACACTGTTTAATCATGAGCTCCCTTTCCTGATGCCTTTCCATTAACTTCTAATGAACTGCAAAATACTTGTCTCTTATACTTGGGCCTTGTTTTTTGTTTTTTGTTTTCCCCCTTGTTTAACACCTTTCACTGTAAATTTTTTTGAACCAGAGTCTGTTAAACTTTGGAGATGTGTGGTGCCAGTGCCACAATGATGATATTCAGGGAGTCTAATATCCCTTAATATTATACACAAAATTCTGAGAACCATTAAGAACTTTGCCTTCTGCCTTGGCTTCAGCTATTACTTATCATATCTTCCTTCTTTTCTTTCTTTCTTCCATCCTTCCACGAACATTGGTTTAGCTCCTCCTATGTATCAGATACTTTAGTACATGTTGGGATACAGATATGAATAAAAGGCGAGCCTCTCAAGAAGATAAATGTTATAATTAGTATATAGAAGAAATTTCAGGGTATATAAAGATACATCTCTCTGGAAGTTGCAAAAGTCAGTTCAAGAAGAGGGCGTAGTTTTGTGATAGTTTGAGGGCAAGAGAGCACAGGGCCTGTTCTGTGAACTATAGGAGTAGAACGGCTGTATCATAGGATTGAAGTGGTAAAAGAAGACATGGGAGATTAAATCTGAGCCAGAGCTGGGAGGACTTTGAAATCTCAAGGTCTTTAGACTTCATTCAGAGGACTTGGGGTGTGTGGTGTTGCCATGAAAGGATTTTAGGAAAAAATGGACTTGATTAGATTCATGTTTTAGAAAGACCATTCAAACAATAGCTTGAAGGATAGAGTAGAATAAAAGACTCGTGTCTAGGAAACAATGCTTTTGCAAGTAACTAATCTTAAAAATATGAAGACATGAACTAATGCAAAGAATTGGTTTTGCAGTTTTTGATTTGAGTAGTTGGGTGAATCATATTGTCTTTCATGAGAAATGGCTTGCAGAAAAGAGCTGTTCTAAGAAGAATAGAGGATGGGTGTGTGTGGAGGAGGGATGAGAGGAGTTATTTTAGATATGTTGAATTTGAAGTGCCTGAGGAATATCCCAGCACAGACATTAAGATGTTTTAGATATACAGATCAGGAGAGTTGCCCATCCTCTGAGAACCTACTCAAAATGCTTCCTTTGACTCCCATCTTTCCCTACTCATTATTTCCTAGAAAAACAAACAAAAAAAACCATTTCTACTTCTGAATTTTCCAGATCTTTCCTTCTGACATGGTATTTTACTTTTCTCATACGGTATTTCACTTTTTGCATAATTTTATTTACTGTTGCTATTATTTTTCACTTCTGTTATTGGGTGGGCCAAAAGGTTCTTTCGTTTTTTCCGTAAGATGGCTGTAGTAGCGCTTAGTTGTTTTTAACTTCATTCGAAACAATTCTGTTAGATTGTATGTGACAGCTGTCATGTCAGCGTGCATTTTAAAAAAGGACATCAAAATTGGTGAATTTTTGTGTAGCCATTTTAAAATTGAAGATGGAAGAAAAAAAGCAACATTTTCAGTATATTATTTCAAGAGAGGTAAAATGCAACTGAAATGCAAAAAAAGATTTATGCAGTGTATGGAGAAGGTGCTGTGATTGATCGAATGTGTCAAAAGTGGTTTGCAAAGTTTCGTGCTGGAGATTTCTCTCTGGACGATGCTCCACAGTCAGGTAGAACAGTTGAAGTTGATAGTGATCAAATTGAAACAATAATTGAGAACAATCAATGTTAGGTCACACAGGAGATAGCCAACATACTCAAAATATCCAAATCAAGCGTTGAAAATCTTTTGCACCAGCTTGGTTATGTGAATCGCTTTGTTGTTTGGGTTCCACATAAGTTAAGTGAAATAACCTTCTTGACCATATTTCCGCACGTGACTCTTTACTGAAATGTAATGAAAACGTTCCGTTTTTAAAACAATTTGTGACAGGTGATGAAAAGTGGACACAATACCGTGGAATGGAAGAGATCGTGGGGCAAGCAAAATGAAACACCACCAACCACACCAAAGGCTGGTCTTCATCCAAAGATGGGGATGTTGTGTATATGGTGGGATTGGAAGGGAGTCCTCTATTATGAGCTCCTTCCAGAAAACCAAACGATTAATTCCAACAAGTACTGCTCCCAAATAGACCAACTGAAAGTGGCACTCGACAAAAAGCTTCCAGAATGAGTCAACAGAAAACACATAATCTTCCATTAGGATAACGTAAGACCACATGTTTCTTTGATGACCAGGCAAAAACTGTTACAGCTTGGCTGGGAAGTTCTGACTCATCTGCCGTATTCACCAGACATTGCACCTTCGGATTTCCATTTATTTCGGTCTTTACAAAATTCTCGTAATGGAAAAATTTTCAATTCCTTGGAAGACTCTAAAAGGCACCTGGAACAGTTCTTTGCTCAAAAAGATAAAAAGTTTTGGGAAAGATGGAATTATGAAGTTGCCTGAAAAATGGCAGAAGGTAGTGGAACAAAAGGGTGAATATGTTGTTCAGTAAAGTTCTTGGTGAAAATGAAAAATGTGTCTTTTATTTTTACTTAAAAAACTGAAGGCACTTTTTGGCCCACCCAATAGTTTGTAAGCGTGAAAGCGCAGAATATGTCATATATACATCTTTGGCTTAAATGGGATACTAAAAGTGACGGTAACATCATGGCAGCATAAATTGTTCCTTTTTTCTCTCCACTTTGATTTAAAACTAATCAGACATCCATAACCAGAAAAAAAAGAAAGGAAGAAAGGAAGAAAGAAAGAGAGAAAGAAAGAAAGAAAGAAAGAAAGAAAGCACCTCTGCACAGCATACGAGGACACCTGGGATATCCATCCATTTGTGCACCTGAAAGTGGATGGATTAGATTGCAGAGGAGGCAGCAGAACAAGGGAGGTGGCGTTGGATCTGGTGGCAGCAGAAGAGTGATGGCAGGGAAGGCAGAGGTCAACCTGTCAGTGAGCTGGCACAACCTTTCCGGAAGAGGAGGTGGAGGATGAAGGCGGTGAGTGAGGGTCTGCCCAGCCACACGTGTTGCAACTTGAGGGACCAGTTGCTCTCTCTGAGGACACTCAGTGACTGAGGGAGATGAAGGACAGGGAAGTAGGCAGACCACAAGAACTAAAGGAAGTCATCTTCTGTCTGCCCCAGGAGGCAACAGGACTGCCCATGGACATCTGGGACACCCCCGCCCCTCACCTCCACCCCAATTAAGAACCTTTCTACCGAGCTGTGGACACACTCAAAGTCCCAAGTAGTAAGTATACACCTCTACAGGCTTTGCCACTAGCTTTGCTTTATTTTTGTGTGTGTGCTGCCAACCTTAGGGGCAGCTCCAGGAAGAGGAACACAAAACCTGTATTTGTAGCGCCAGGAAGAGGAACACAAAACCTGTATTTGTAGCGCCACCTTCTGGAAAACAAAAGGAAGGCTCCTAATTATCAATCTGTTGAATTGTTAGAATCAAAGTAAATTAAGCCTTACCAAATAAGAAAGGCATTTGCTACTTCAAATGCAGCCAATAAAAAAAAAAAAAAAAAAGCAGCAACAGAGGTACTTTTCATCAGACATCATGAACAGTCGTGGTAATATGGTAGTACAAAAAGAAAATGACAATTTTCCAGCAGTCGAACCCAAAGACATGGAATATTGAAATCTAAATAATAAAGAATATAAAACAGGTGTTATGAAGGAATTCAGTGAGCTACAAGAAAACTCAGAAAGGCAATACAATAGACAATAACACTAAAAATGTAAGAGCATTTAATACCCCACTATTAGTAATGGATAGATTGTCCAGACAGAAAATCAACAAGGCAACGTTGGAATTGAACAACACTTTATAAGGAATGAATTAATGAGACATATACAGAACATTCCATCCAACAGCAGTAGAATGCACATTCTTCTCAAGTACACATGGAACATTCTCCGGAACAGATCGTATGACAGGCCACAAAAAAAGATCTTAGCAAATTTAAAAGATTGAAATCATATCATCTCTTTTCTCTGACAACAATCGTATGAAGCTAGGAATCAATAAGGGAAAAGTGAGAAGGTCTACAAATATGTGAAAATAACACATTTCTAGACAACCATTGGATCAAAAGAGAAATCAAAGGGAAATAAAAAGTTGCCTCAACAAATGAAAATGAAAATAAAACATATCAAATATTGCAGGATGCAGCAAAAGCAGTTCTGAGAGGAAAATTTACAGCAATAAATATATTTATTAAGAAACTGCATCTCAAATGAACAACCTAACTTTACTCCTCAAGGAACTAGAATAAGAACAAATTAAGCTCAAAGTTAGCAGAAAGAAGGAAATAACAAGGATCAGAATGGAAATAAATGAAATAGAGACCACAAAAGCATAGAAAGGATCAACAAAACTAAGAGCTAGTTCTTCGAAAAGATAAGCAAAATTGAAAAACCTTTGGCTAGCCTAAGACAAAAAGACGACTCAAATAAATAAAATTAGAAATGAAAGAGGAGATATTACAACTGATGCTACAGAAGTATATAGAATCAAGAGACTACTCTTGAACAATTCTATGCCAAAAAATTATATAACGTAAAAGAAATGGATACATTTCTAGAAGCTAACAACTTGCCAAGATTAAATCAGAAAAAAATAGCAAATCTGAACAGACAATGACAAGTAAAGAGGTTGAGTTGGTAATTTTAAAACTTCTAACACAGAAAATTCCAGGACCAGATGGTTTCACTTGAGAATTCTACCTAACATTTAAAGAAGTATGAACACCAGTCCTCCTCAAATATTTCCAAAATGTTGAGGAGCACTTCCAAACTCATTCTACAAAGCCAGCATTTTTTTGGTACCAAGACTAGATAAGGATACAAGAAAAAAGGCAAACTGTAGACCAATATCCCTCATGAATCTAGATGGAAAAATTCTCAACAAAATATTAGTAAACTGAATTCAAGAACACATTGAAAGGATTAGACACTATGTGCAAGTGGGATTTATCCCTGGGATGCAAGGACTATTCAACATATGCAAGTCAATAAATGTAATGTATCATCACACCAATAAAATGAAAGATAAAAATCATATGATCATCTCAATAGATCCAGAAAAAAGCATTTGACAGAATACAACATCTTTTCATGATAAAAATCCTTAACAGACTGGGTATAGAAAGAACATACCTCAGCATAATATAGGCCATATATGACAAACCCAGCTAACATTATTCTTTTTTTTTTTTTTTTTTTTTTTTTGGCGGTATGCGGGCCTCTCACTGTTGTGGCCTCTCCCGTTGCAGAGCACAGGCTCCGGATGTGCAGACTCAGCGGCCATGGCTCATGGGCCTAGCCGCTCCACGTCATGTGAGATCTTCCCGGACCGGGGCACGTACCCATGTCCCCTGCATCAGCAGGCGGACTCTCAACCACTGCACCACCAGGGAAGCCCTAACATTATTCTTAATGTAGAGAAACCGAAAGCGTTTCCTCTATGATCAGGATCAAGGAAATGATCTCACCACTCCTACTCAGTATAGTACTGGAAGTTCTAGCTAGAGTAATTAGGCAAGACAAAGAAGTAAAAGACATCCAAACTGGAAAGGAAGATGTAAAACTGTCATTATTTGCTGATGATATGATCCTATATATAGAAAATCCCAAAGAATTAGTCCAAAACTCTTGGAGTAATCAACAATTTCAGTAAAGTGGCAGGATTTGAAATCAGAGAGAAACCAATTGGATTCCTTTGCACTAATGATGAAACATCAGAAAAAAGAAAGTAAACCATCCCATTCACAATAGAATTAAAACCAATAAAATATTTAGGAATAAATTTAATCAAGGAAGTAAAAGATATGTACAATGAAAACTACAAAACTTCGTTAAAAGAAAATGAGGAACACACAAAAAATGGAAAGGCATCCTGTGTTCATGCATTGGAAGAATTAATATTGTTAAAATATCCATATTACCCAAAACCATCTACAGATTCAATGCAATCCCCACCAAAATACCAAAGACATTCTTTACAGAAGTAGAAGAAACAATCCTAAAATTTATGGGGACCCACTAAAGACCCTGAATAGCTAAAGCAATTCTGAGACAAAAGAACAAAGCTGGAGGTATCACACCTCTGGATTTCAAACTATACTACAAAACCATAGTAATAAAAACAGTATGATACTGGCACAGAAATAGACACATCAACCAATGGAACAGAATAGAAAGCCTAAAATTAAATCCCAGCATATATGGTCATCTAATATTCGACAAGGGAGCCAAGAATACTCAACAGGGAAAGGATAGTCTCTCAACAAATGGGAAAACTGAAGAAACACATGTAGAAAAATGAAATTGGACCCCTATCTCACAACACTCACAAAAATTAACCCAAAATGGATTAAAAAGTTAAATATAAGAGCTGATACTATAAAACTAGAAGGAAACATAGGGAAAAAGCCCATCAATGTTGCTCTTGGCAATAATTTTTTGAGCATGATGCCAAAAGCACAAGCAACAAAAAGAAATTCACAAATGCAACTACATCAAACTCAAAAGCTTCTGTACAGCAAAAGAAACAATCAACAAAATAAAAGGACAACCTACAGAATGGGAGAAAAATTTTGCAAACCACATATCAGATAGGGGCTTAATATCCAAAATATATAAAGAGCTCAGTCAACTCAATAACAGAAAAGCAAACAGTCCAATTAAAAAATGGGCAGAACTAAATAGTCATTTCTCTAAAGAAGACATTGAAATGGCCAACAGACAAAAAGATGCTCAACATGACTAATCATAAGGGAAATGCAAACAAAAACCACCATGAGATATCATCTCCCATCTGGTAAAATGGCTGTCATCAAGAAGACAAGAGACAACAGGTGCTGTCAAGGATGTAGTGAAAAGAGAACCTCTCTATGTTGTTGGTGGGAATGTAAATTGGTCCAACCAGTATGGCAAACAATTTGAAGATTCCTCAGAAAATTAAAAATAGATCTACTGTATGATCCAGCTATTCCACTTCTGGGTATATACCCAAAAGAAATGACTACAGGATTTTGTCAAGATATATGCACTCCACATTTATTGCAGCATTATTTATAATAGCCAAGATTTGGAAACAACCCAAATGCCCATAAATGGATGAATGGGTAAAAAAGATGTGGTACATATGCACAATGGAATATTATTCAGCCGTAAGAAAGGAAGATATCTTCCCATTTGTGACAACATGGATGGACCTTGAGCACATTATGCTAAGCGAGGTAAGTCAGACAGAAAGACAAGTGCTATATTAGATCATTTATATGTGGAATCTAAAAAAATTAAACCCATAAAAAACAGAGAGTAAATGGTGGTTACCAGAGGAGGGGGATGGCTAAGAATGATGGTGTTTAAGGGTACAAATGTGTAATGAGTAGTAAATAAGCCATACAGATCTAATTCATATAATAAATATAGACAAGAATATTGTATTATAATTATGCAATATGATAAATATCACTATATTGTCAATCATATTACAATATGTAAATGTATCTATGTAATAAGCTATATACCTTAAGCTTAACAAAACGTTACATGTCAGATTTATTCAATAATAAATAAATGCCATCCTAACACATAGTTTACATATAATAAATATTTTTGAATTAATGAATAAGATATTGACAGACTGGTATTTTTTTCTTCTTGCAATCTACATAGATGCCCATCATTATGTAATAATGTAGTAATTATCATTATCATTTATTGAAAACATATTATTTACCAGTCTTCCAGTTTCTTTGTGATATGCCAACAAACATACCCATGATACACTAGTATTGAAATTTTACAGAAGAAACTGAATTTTGGATTAAAAGACTTGCTTAAGGTAACCCAACCAGTAAGTGGCACAGTTAGAATTTGAGCTAAGGTCTTTCTGCAAAGCAAAAGTGCTGGCCACTATCC
This sequence comes from Physeter macrocephalus, assembly GCF_002837175.3. Classification (NCBI taxonomy): domain Eukaryota; kingdom Metazoa; phylum Chordata; class Mammalia; order Artiodactyla; family Physeteridae; genus Physeter; species Physeter macrocephalus. The sequence goes on from NC_041217.1 coordinate 16,642,555, forward strand.
TAATATTTTAACTAGGTTAGGCCATAGTTCATGTTATATTAAATGGTCAAATTCCTTAGGGTTTAATGCCTAGATAAGTCTAATATTTCCCTTAAACTTGAAAACGTGCTTCTATTTTTCTAAGGGATTGTGTTAGTTTATTCATTACATTTAAAAAAAATTTAATTACGAAGTATTACACAGCTCTTATAAAATAATTTGCCAAATTCAGAAGTTAATAAAGTAAATTTCTCCTTTCAAATTGTATTCCCTAAAGGCAACCACTTTTAATAACCTTATTTGTACAAAGCAAGACTTTTTCTGTGCCTACATTCACATATTCATGTAGTTAAAATTGTTTTTTATAAATATGGGATCATATTGTACTGTACTGTATCTTCCTTTTTTTTCCCATTACAACATGTTTTGTCCATGTGATGACATTGATCCACTTAATTTTTTGTAAGGACAAAATAGTGTTCCATTTTATGGATGTACTATAGTCCATCTCTTGCTTATTTAGGTTGTTTCTTTTATTTTAATAGTATAATGATACATCATTAAAAAATTCCTGACTCATCTTGAGTGTCTTTTGGTGCTTTTTTAAAACAACATTTTATAAAAGATCTTTTATTAAAGACACTTTAATTCCATTTGTTAATTTCTTCAGTATTTTACATGTTTTTCAATGTACATTGTACCAAAATTCCATAAATAAATGTTTGTATTGAATACATAAAGGTAATACTTTCTCTTTCACATTGCCTTGCAGAAGCAGCAAATTCACATATTTTGTGGAAGTAACATCAATCAGTTAACTGTTCAGAATGAAATTCTAAATGTGCTTACCTTTTTTGGAACAGTGATGACATTTGACAGTAAAATTTAACATTGGTATCATCAATCCCTAACTTCAGCTTCTTGACTAAAGGGCCTTGTTTTCTGAAATTTTAAGGACCTTGTTTGTTTCAATGTAATTTTTCCTGAAATACACATCAGCACTCACAAGATGGTTTGCTATAGATCTCAAAAGTGCAAATATACCCAGAACCCAGGTCAAGGGCTTTTAGAAGTGTAAATTGCTTGTATTTTCTTTTCTGTAAATTGTCTTGTGTTTTGCTGCTTTTCAATTGGGTTGTTTAATTTTTTCCAAGTTTCTTTTCTTTCCCACAAATATAGTGACAACAGCACAAAGTCTTTGGTTTTCCCATTTATGGCATTCCTAGTTTATGAAGACATGACAGATCTTAGAAATTTACTGCACGTCTGTCCTGAAATTTGTGTTTTATCATTCCCATTATAGTTTTACTACCATGTGTATGTGTATGCACTTCTAATGAACATTCCTGAAGTTGTGTGACTTTTGAAACTCTTATAAATGAAAGTTTTCTGTATGTGTTCAAAGACCAAATTGTTTCCTTCTGGCCATATACACGAGTGCCTATTGTACTGCATTCTCACAGTACTTGGTATAGTGAGAAATTTTTGTTTTTTGCTATAGATGTTTATGTTTTTCCACATCTTCATCTTTATTTATTGTCATTAGGAGATTGGTGCTATTTTATGCCACACAATTTCAATATTATATTTGGAAATGGCTTACGTGCATTTTTCCTCTTGCCCTTTTTTCCTTGCTTTTTCTTCCCTTTTACTTCCCTCCCTTCTGTTATCATTCTTCCTCTTCCCCTTTGGGGGAAGTGATGGTTAGGAATGCAGCCTTGAGAGCTAGACTACCTAGAATCAAATCTCTGCCCTGACACCCACCAATGTGTGACCTTGGGCATATCGCTACACTTCCCTCTGCCGCAGTATCTTCTGCTGTCAAATGGGCATATTTATTTATTTCATCGAGATGTGAAAGGATTATATGTGAGTTAACTCAGTGGTATGTAAATGCTAGGAACAGTGCTAGCACATAAAGTATTAATTTGTTTAAGGTATTATTATTCTTTTCTCTACTTCTTTCAACAGGTTCATTCAGAGATCTGCCTGTCTATTAGCCACTGCCTGTCTATTACCCATAATCACCCCAGGACTCAAGTTACTAAGAGCATGGGGGTTCCTGTTGGGTTCTCAACAACTCTGTCATCCTAAAATGGGGAGAGATGTCCATGCAGTGAAAGGTGTAGTGAGGGAGCTTGCAAATGGCATTCTTCACAGAGGTTAAATGTGGCAGGTGACATGCTGTCCCCCAGAAGAAGCAGCTCTGGGAAGAGAAAGGTTGAGTGTTAGGAGTAACATCCATTATCTCTCTGGACCCACTGAGAGAGTCATGTGGGACAAAATAGACAAGATGACTGCCTTGTGCATCTTAAAGTTTAGTGGAAAGACCCTCATAAAACAATTACATATGATTGTGTTAAATTTTATGAAGAGCTATGAGGGTGTATAATGGAAAGGCCTCATGGATTCTGGGGACTCAAGGAAGGCTCCATGGAGGAAAGGACTTTAAGCTGTTGTCTCTCCCATGTGCAATGTAATAATTTGAGCCAAGAATACAGTTTATACATGTCTCTGCTATTATTTTGTACCTGAAGGGCAAACATACAGCAATAATGAAACTTTCTTTTCTTCTAATTGTCTAGTGTGTCCTCACACAGTTATTTCCAGCTAATTTTATTGCATCATACGATAATCTTATGGTGCCTTCCATTATCTGGTAAAGTGAGTGACTATTCTCTTGTGTAGTTTTTACAGTTTGTTCTTCACTTCTGCTACCCTTTATGCAACCTTACTGATCTGTGCGACTTCTCACCACTACTCTTTTTCACATCTGGGTCACTGACTTGATGCATAATTTTTGTTCCTCTCTCTGCTTTTGTAGGTCCTTTTCAGTCAGGCTTTCTAGGTAACTCTCTTTCCTGCTTATCTAGTAGATAATCTGTCTATTTGCTTCTTTTAACTATTTGTCACTGACAGTTTAATTGCTAATCCTATTTGCTTTCTCAGCCAACTTCATAGTATTGTTTGAAATATTTTTCCCATTCTGTTTGTGTTCTAAGTATATAAATTTAATGAAATCTATATATTTAACATACAACGAAAACAAAAAATAGCCTAAGAAAACACAATTCTTGGGAGAATTTTTTAAAAAGTAAAAAATAAGTGACTAGCAATTCTTTATTCATTCAGCAAACATAAAGTGCTAAGTGCCAGCCAGCCTTCTAGGAGAGAAATTACTCTGTGGTCTACAGTAATTGCCCTAAGCAGCATGACTTTATCATATGGGGATGGAGAGGGAGAATTGTAATGACTGAAAAAATTAAGATGGAGATCTGTCCTGACTAAACCTTTTCTTCCTATAAGTCAGTAAAATCTAAAGACTGAATTTCTTATCTCTTTATAAGGCCTATGGCCCTGGCCCCTGCCTCCTTTAACTGAAATACATGTTCTAAGGACTCTATCTAGAATAGGTAAAATGACAAATTCATTTTACTTAGAGGCAATTCATTTAACTGATGTAGTAAGTGAAATATGCAAGGATTTTAATCTTGCATAATATGTGTAGTGGCATTTAAACAGTAAATTCAAATAATTATGTTTTTAAAATAATGACAAAATAGCACATTGCTTTTTAAATTTCCTTATAAAAACAGCTGGTGAATTAATTAGTTGCAAATAGGTGATTATAAAAGTAAAAAAAAGTAAAGCTGTTGAAAGCACATGGCCTCTTAGAGAAAGGTTAATTTTTGAAACATAGCTTATAATTTCTGGAATACTTTCTTTAGTATTTTAATTTTATTTAAAATGACATTTAAATTATAATTATCATTTTCAAAGAAATTAAAACTTAAGTTTAACAGGTTGATTTGCTTTAGAATTATATTAGTCACAAATGAAATGCTTTAAAAAATTTCTTTTTAGCGTTGTGGATGTATTTCGAAAAAAGGAGAATGATGCAGCAGTTAAAATCCAGAGCTGGTTTCGAGGATGTCAAGTTCGAGCACATATCAGGTATATTGATTTTTGTCATGGAACCTCAGATATATCATAAAAATATACTCCTTAGAAAATGTAATTTATTCATGTGGTTCTTATTGCAAATAATTTTTTATTTTACTTGTAATGAAGTTAATAAATTATATGATGTCCTTTAAAGACATAACTCTTTTTGGTCATATTTTCTCACATATAAAGAAACTAAATGATGTTGACCATATCTCTTTCAAAAATTCTCAATGTCATAAATATACTAGATCAGATTATTTTCTTCAAGTTCCATAGGATGTGACAAATGATTGGACTTGTATTTTTATAGCAATGAATTTATTGACCGGTAAGAAGGAAAAACAAAACAGAACAAAAAGAAGCTATTCCAATCCTCTCCAACATGTTGGTAAATAAAGGCAAATGACACCAAAATGATGTCATTCTGATTACAGAGACTGCAGCTGATCCCTATCTTAACTGTTTCCACTTTTTCTTCAGTGCTCAAATTTCCCTTAGTTTCTCATCAATTCTGAAAAATATTGCCCTGGAAGAATATGACTAATCCATAACTAACTCAGATGGTCAGCTAGGGGTTATACTGTATACTTCCTTATATTCACTAGTAGGAACCAGACATGCAAAGAAAAGCATGAAGATGACGGTTCTCTTTTGGCCACTATACCAAATAGGAACATGGGAGCAGAGAATATTTTTTAATTCAGCAGACTACAATGACTTTAGCTAAGATAGACTGAGTAATATAAGTATGAAAAAGGGAAGTGTTTCTTGACCTCACAAATTATTTCAAAGTACTTATATAGTGATTCATATCAATAGTGCCTGGCTTATTTCTTAACATGTCACTATGGCCTGTTTTACATAGTCTTTTCAAAAATACATTTCAATATTTCATTGCATTCTTCTTTCTTTTTAATTTTCTTTTGACTTATTTATTTTTATTGAAGTAATTTACAATTTTAGTTTCATATTAATTTAATAGCGATTCAAAATTTTTATAGATTATATCCCATTTAGAGTTACAAAACATTGGCTGTATTCCCTGTGGTGTACAATATATTCTTGTAGCTTATTTATTTTTTACAGAGTAGTATCTCTTAATACCCTGTCCCTATCTATTCTCTCCCTCTTCTGTCACCCCACTGGTAACTACTAGTTCATTCTCTATATCTGCACGTCTGTTTCTTTTTTGTTACATTCACTAGTTTGTTTTATTTTTTAGATTCCACATATAAGTGATAACATATAGTATTTGGCTTTCTCTATATGACTAGTTTCCCTAGGCATAATACCTCATGTTGTTGAAAATGGCAAAATTTCATTCTTTTTGGTAGCAGAGCAGTATTCCATTGTGTGTGTGTGTGTGTGTGTGTGTATACATACATATATATGTGTGTGTGTATATATGTATATATAAAAATATCTTCTTTATCCATTCATCTGTTGATGGACATATAGGCTGCTTCCATATCTTGGTAATTATAAATAATGCTGCTATTGAATATTGGGGTACATGTATCTTTTCAAATTAATGTTTTTGTTTTCTTTGGATATATATACCCAGGAATGGATTGCTGGATCATATAGTAGTTTTTAGTTTTTTTAGTTAGGTCATATTTTTAGGTTTTTTGGGAACCTTCATACTGTCTTTAAAAGTACATGTAAACTCGGCTTTGAATTTGATTTCTTGAATTGTGAAAAGGAATATTCTAAGCAAAAATTGAAGATATATCATTGTTTCAATGAAAGCATACTAATAAGCATATTTTTCACCCAGGTACTTGCACAGAGTAGCAACAATTATTCAGAAACGATGGAGAGGTTACTTAGGCAGACAACATTATCAACTAATTGTGAAGGTAAATATAAAATTTATATATGTTAGCACTTGAATTATTCAATTTGTTGTAACTAATTCACTTTAGTCACATTTACATGTAGTTTTGAAGTTATTGATAATATTTACAGGAGAACAAAATTGAGTTTAATTTTTAGAACGAGAATTCTTCTCAGAAGCCTTTGCTGATTTTTCCATGGAGAACTGATGACTCATTTCTTTATACCCAAACTATACTAGATATTTTATTTTTGTTAAAGTACCATTCACAGCATATGCATTTGTATGTATTATTTGTTGAAGAGTCTCTATTTTCTAGACGGTGAGCTCTTTCAGAGTAAGCACTGTAGCTTGTTCATCTTTGGTCCACCAACATTTAGACCAATCCCTGGCCCATCGCACTGTCAATAAACATTGGTTGAAGTGCCCCAAATTAATTCTACAAAATAAAAATGTAAGATAATTTCTCTCTGTGCTACTTATCATTTCCTATAATTGACTCTTGGGATTTTTTGAAGATTGCCTTAATAAATATAGCATAACACAATCATCTATATCCACTGATAGACTTGCAGAAGTATGAGATAACATGCCGACTTATACTTCAGTTTAATGATTTCAGAAATTAAGAAAAAAATAATTTTTTGATACACAATGAGGAGGTTAATAATCATTTGCCCACTTCCCAAGTTTTCTGATTTGTTACTATTTTCTACTATAATAGTTTAAATTTGTTCTTCATTTATTCTTTATTAGAGGCATCTAAGTGAAATTAAAAGATATAGAGAGGGAAAAGAAAAAAAAATAAGTAGACAACTAAATGATAAGAGTTCACCTTTGGCAAGAAAAGTTTAAAACATGTTAATAAAATACAGGGACTGGGCTTCCCTGGTGGCGCAGTGGTTGAGAGTCCGCCTGCCGATGCAGGGGACGCGGGTTCGTTCCCTGGTCTGGGAAGATCCCACATGCCGCGGAGCGGCTGGGCCCGGGAGCCATGGCCGCTGAGCCTGCGCGTCCGGAGCCTGTGCTCCGCAACGGGAGAGGCCACAACAGTGAGAGGCCCGCGTACCGCAAAAAAATAAATAAATAAAAAATAAAATAAAATACAGGTACTGCTTGGAGGAAGGGCCTAATACTTTAGTTTAATGAAATAAATAAAGTATTTTTTAAAAAATGCTGGCACGAACTTTTTACAAGTATTGGATCTCTCTTACAGTTAGGTTTAAAATCACTGTGATGCTTTTATAAAGCAGATCTGATGTCCCTACAGGGGAACCCATTTTGGTGATAACTTCTCTAAATAACATGATTCTCTCAAGTTAAGCTCCTATTTTAATACTATACGTTCCCACTTAATTAATATGTCACTTAAGATTTTAAAAATCCACCAAAACCAAAGAAAAGTTTATTCTTTTAATTTAACTGGCTGAATAGCCCACTTACATGTCTGAAACAAACTTAAAGTATCTTTCATTAATTTTGTTAATTGTTAGCATGGGTTTTCTTGTCTAGAACACTCATCTCTTGCATCATTGACATTTCAGACTACTTAAAAAGTAATTTTTAAGCTTTGAAATAATTTCAGATTTACAGAAAAGTTGCAAAAATAGTACAAAGAATTCCCCTATATTCTTTACGCAGATTTCTTCACCAAAGTGAACAAATTTACTTTATCATTTTCTTTTACCCCTCTATACATATTTTTGGTCTTTTTTCTATGGTTATTTTGAATCATTTGAGACAAAGTTGCAGAAGTGGTGCCCCTTTCCTCTCAATTCATCACTGGATATTTTCTACATAGCCATATTAAAATGATTGGAATCAGGAAACTGACATCTGTACAATACTATTATCTAATCTTTAAACTCTATTCACATTTCACTGATTTTCCCAATAATGTCTTTTATAGCAAAAACATCTTTTCCAGGGTAAAAACCAGGATTTCACATGTACCTAGCTGTTGTTTTCCTTTAGTCATCTTTAATATGTTTGGTCTGTCTTTGCTTTTCATGACCTTGATATTTTTGAAGAATATAGACTATTTTCCAGATTATTCCTCAGTTTTGGTTTGGTTATGTTTCTTCATTGTTAGATTGAGGTTATGCCTTTTTTCTAGAAGTACATCTCAATACATCATGTTAGGAACCATATAATGTCAGTTTGTTGCATGGCAGTTAATGCTAAATTTGATCATTTAACACACTTACACTGTAGACCTTCTATTTTTATCTTGCGAGGCAATGTTTTAAGACTGGGTATATATATCTTCTTCCTCATCAAAAATTTTTACCCTAGGTTTAGCATCTATTGATGGATCTTACCAGAATCAATTATTATTATATTTGTCAAATAGTGATTTTCTAATTTTGTCATTTCTTCTACGTTTATACTTGTTAGCATTTTAGCATAAGAAAGAACCTTTTTTCCTCTTTCTTCCTTTCTTCCTTCCTTTCTTTCCTCCTTCCTTTCTCTTCCTTCCTTCCTTCCTTCCTTCCTTTCTTTCTTTCTTCCTTTCTTTCATCAGTTTTAACTCGTGAATTCCTATTTTATTTAATGGGTTATAATAAATTATCACTAATTTGATTTGGTGCTAAAATTTTCCTAGATTTGGCCAGTAGGAGCTCCTTCAAGTCAGTTTTTAATAGAATCAGATTACTTAAACGGATGATCAAAAATTAAGTTGTTTTCTATGGAGTAATGAGCATTTTTAGCCCTATTGTTTATTATTATTCATTAGTGGTTGGAGATCTGTATCTTGGTGTAGACAAGACAGGAGAGTATACTTATGTATATGTCATTCCATGAACATTATGACTTAACTTTCATTGCTGCTATTTCTGCTCACAAGCCACCATTCAGATGGTTATGAATTGACACCTCTTTTTTTATTTTATTTTATTTTATTTTTTTTGCGGTACACGGGCCTCTCACTGTTGTGGCCTCTCCCATTGCGGAGCACAGGCTCCGGACGCGCAGGCTCAGCAGTTGTGGCTCACGGGCCCAGCCGCTCCGCAGCATGTGGGATCTTCCCGGACCGGGACACGAACCCGTGTCCCCTGCATCGGCAGGCAGACTCCCAACCACTGCGCCACCAGGGAAGCCCGTGACACCTCCTTTTAATCAAACATATAGAAGTGTATACATTTCAGTGACTATTGTCAAAATATTCAACTTTGGAATCTATATTTGTTCTAATGGTGTTGGAGTTGCTGAAAAAATATCTTTACAAGTTCAAGTAATGAGCCACCCAAGAAAATTGTTTGTTACTTTAGTGTCTCAACTAGGTTTGATCAAAAAGAGTATTGCTCAGCATCGTTGCCAAGTTATTCTCCAGATTTGCATCTAATTATCTTTGGGCTCTTGAAAAAAATTAAAAATGGAGATTTTCCTCAGTTAGATTGGTTCTTGATGGTTTTCAAAGCTATTAATCTGTAAGGTATTTCAGAACAGGTCCGTTTTATTTATGTATCTGTTTTTGTCATTGAATGCACATAAGGATTCAATAAATAACATAATCTGATCTCAGTACATAATTATTGAATGAGATTAAAATAGCTGACATTTACTGGTTGACTAGTGAATGTGAAATATTGTACTAAGCATTTTGTATACTTAATGTATATACCAACTAAAGTCTTATACCAGTCCTGTGAATACTATCACCATTTAATAGATGAGGAATTTTAGGCTCAGAGATAGTTACTTCCCCAAGGATACACTGTTAGTGATAAGTGGAGAAAAGTTCAAACCCAATTTGGTTTGATTCCAAAACCCTTACATATAGGTTTGATAGGCAGTTCAATCTCAGTCATTATTGGAGATTTCCCTTCTCTGGTTTATACAGAAGTCCTGTGAGACTTAAGTAGTGCCAGCATAGCAGAGATTCTTACCTTTGTCGAGTCTTCATTCATAAGATGTCTATTGTCTGAGCTCGTGTGTTTGATCCTTCAGGATTCATCCTTGGAGGACTCCATGGCTACTGGGCCACATAAAGGGAAAGGGAATTTTTGCCAAAACTGATATCTTCCCTAGTGCTTAGAATCCTGTCTCTTCCACAGCTGCCACCAAGTTTATCCCTAGAGTTTTAGCCACCTCCCAGGAGCAATAGGAATGCCCAGTGTTGTATATTCTTATTACAAAAGCTAACGCCCCGCTCTTTCCCAGGCATGTGGAATATTTACTCCGTTTTTTCTCTTTTTCTGCTCACACCTCTCCTCTTATCATCCCCGCACACCCTCAGTGTAATTTCTCGGAGCTCAGATTTTAGGGCTGAGAACGCATAGTCCTATAGTAATTGTTTAAACCACCACTTCCAAATTTATTCTGCATAAATTTTTGTTTTTGCCTAACAGCTATATATCAATACAATAATGATAATAATGCCATATAGTATATATTAGGCTACAAAATGAATGGTATAGTTAGCAATTTTAAAACTTTAGTAACAGTTGCTCTTACTAAAATTTAGCAAAATTTTTAGCCCTGTATGTAAAATAAGTACAAACAGTGCAGCTATTTTGGAAGCTGAAGAAACAGAACTGCTTGGTCTCTTCCCCTGTGGCCTCTGTTGTCATCTGAGCCACCAGAGCATAATCTGAAAGCCACTGATTTTAATTTGCTTGTCTGGGGAAGGATCACAAAAAACTGATGTTATTAACTGCCTGGGGGAGGAGAACTTGAGGAATAAGTGTAGGAAGTAGACTTTTTACTGTAAACTCTTTGGTAGCTTTTGAATTTTAAACACTGTGAATGTATTATCTGTAAAATAAATTAATTAAAAAGGAAAGTCAATTTAAAAGGTACTCCCCCCACCAAACACACACAGGCAAGTAATAAGCTCCGGTGAGAAGTTAATGTTATCTCCAAACGTCTAAGAGGTGAGACTTGCACTGAACCTCGGGGCATCAGGAGACTGTAGCCTGGGGAGAGGGAAGGCCATTTCGGTTAGGAACAGCGTGAATGAAGGTCTGAAACTGGGAATGAGCGCATGGTGTAACAGGAAATGGCGAGGATGTTGATCTAGATGGCCCAGAGTATTTCAGGAGCAGCGGCAGGTTGGTAAGGAGCTGAATGTGACTTTAATACAATAACTTCCTACATTTTTAAGGGACTTTCTTGTTTAAACACATGTTTTACATTCATTGTTTTCATATTTTCCAGTAACAGTCTGTCAAGTAGAACGTGCAGGTGTTTTATCTTCATTTTATAGGTGGAGACATGGAGGCTCAGGGTGATTAGATGATGGGCCTAAGGTTCTCAGTTCCTGATCCCTGCAGATCCATATGCTAAGTACCTACTAAAAGTCTTCTCTGGAGGTCCCTCAGATACCCCCAATCTGTTCCTCCTTCTATATTCCTTTATTCCGGTAAATGGTACAACCATTCAGCTGGAAATCCACCTTCTTTTCCCCACCCTCTCTCTCTTATCAGTCATCGAATACTTTGCATTGTGCCTCAGAAAATCTCTTGACTCCAACCTAAACTTGATAATTTCACTCTATGCCCACAGTCCTCGCTGTAGCAGCACAAAATTCATACTCTTCATCATGACATGTCACGTTTTCATAGTCTCATGACTGCTTATCTAACCTCACTTCTTGCTAAACCTGTATAAACATACTCTGGACACGTTAAACCACTTTCCATGATATACCAAGATACGCCACGCCCTATAGATTTTTTGCAAATGCTGCTTACTCTGCCTGGAATGCCATTCTTCACTCTGACCTGCCTCCCATTGGTCTGAAGCCCTATTCATCCTTCAAGACTTTACTTACGGATTCACCTTCCGGATCTCCTGAGGCTGAGTATAGAATGGTAGGAGGCTGCAGATATTAGGTGTGCCTTCCTCATGCTTTACTCCTGTAGGTGTTTGTGTCACTGTGACCCATTTGTTTATTTCCATCTCTTATTTGACTGGGAGCTCCTGAGATGCAATGACTATTCTATTTATTATATCTCAAACGATCACAGTAAACGTCACATAGAAAGCCTGTAGAATTTTTTGCTAACTGGATAAATTAATAACTCACCGGGATATAAGTTGGAAGACTTCGCTATGGTCAACCTGGCTGGTGATTGGTATCCACGTGTGCCAAAAATTCTTCCCTATCCGCCTCCTCATAAAAGAATGATTCCTCCCCATCTCATTGATTTTGGGCTAAGCCATGTGTTGTGAGCCATAGCCACAGGGAAACTTAGCCCATGTGTAATGTGAGTAAGAAATAAACTTTTTGTTTTATAAGCTAGTAAGATAGCTGCATTTTTATCTCAGCAAAGCTGATTAATGGTTGTAATGACAACAAAAGCATGGATGTTGATAAGAAAACATTCTGAATGGGACACTCAGTGAAGCTTTTACAAAAAGATGTTGTGAGATTTTGAGTTTGTGATGATGTTAGGACACCTCCATGTGGTGGTATCTTGTACGGCGATTTTGCTATCTTTCGGAAGAGTGCCTGGCACATTATAATTAGCACTGAACAAAAGCTTATTAAAGAGGACTTTTAGATGAAGAGTCAGAGCTGGAGATAAAGGTTTTACAGCCATCATTATAAGATGGCAGGATCTTCTACCTGATGGAAAAGTATCTGAACAGTAGAGCAGAGGGCCAAGGGTTGAGGCTTGTGGAATGCATTAGTAGGATTTAGGCAGAGGAGGGGAGTTATAGGTAGATAATAAACAGAAAAGCAGAGACACAATATCACAGGAAGCAGAGGAGAAAACTGTTAGAAAACTTGGAGTTATCAACAGTCTCATGTGTGGCAAAGGTCAAACAAAGTGAACTGTGGAAAGTCAGAAGTCCTAGGATCTCTTTAGATAAGTTCTGTATTTTTAGACAGCCTCCCTCAAAATTCTACTATACAAGAACATTTCTATCCAGCTTTTAAATAATTCTCACAGCAACACCAGTCAACTTATCCAGTCCTATAGCGTTATGCGTTCTCCACTATGGTGCCCTCACTAACCCACGATAACAGAGCCATTCCAGTTTTCTTTTCTGATTTGATTATTTTTTGCTTCCTGGATGACTGTTGTTTTTGTTTATTTTAATTTTCAATGTCCATCAGGTCTTCCTGCTGACTTTCATGCTGCCGTATGTGGCAACGTAACTCAAATTTGTCCATCGTAGGGACTGAGGACTGTTGATTCACAACCTCAGAAACCTTTCCCTGTTAGTGAGGATGTGCTCTGATTCTTCTTGTTTATTAACAGTGGATTTCTAGTCACCTGGTGTTTGTGTTCAGTACACGTGCATCCCAGACCTGCTGAATTCCTGCTATGATTTTACTGCAACCTGCGCTTCCCATTGGATACTCAAATGGTCCTACTGTTTTGGTCCCCTTCTTGTTTTCAACTGTATAATGTTCTATATAGCTTGTCCTTACCACTTTTTGCTTTATTTCATAAATGGTGAAGTGAAAATAGTTATTTCTGTAGGCGATAGTACCAGAAAAATGTTCAAATATTTCATCTGCCTCTTTTGGAAAACTAACACTTTGAGCGTTACTTGAGTGAATTCATCAATATAACCTAATAGGACAGCTGTATGCATCTTGTTATCCTTTTCAATTTCCCCATTATATAGTTTATATGATGTTTAATATCAAGTACACTATTTTTAGTCACCACACTCTGAGAGCAGCTACCCTGATATATGTGATTAATTCTATATGCATTATTGTGAAAAAATATATATAACTGTACTTCTAAACAGCTCAATGTTATGTTTTTAAATTGAGATCATTCGGTGAATAACATATATATGGCACCACATTAACAGAACTTGGTTAAAACTTTTTGTTAAAGTATATTAATAGCCTCTGTTAGAACTGATTAATTTATAAAGATAATTCTCATTAAAAATAGATTATTCTTCAAATTATAAAAATAATTTAATTTATTGCTGAAAAGGCTCACAATACTTATATACTGCTTATCATTTTACTGCTCTTCTCACAAAGTTTTCATATTTGATTAGTATTTGAAAGAGTAACAATGGAAAGAAATTCTATTAACTTTAAATGGAACAAAGGATATCATCTGCTATCAAATCCCATTTTGCATTGTCATGATAAATACCAGCAGGTTTGTTTTTAAATGGATAGTAAGAATAGATAAAATTTCAGTCATTAATTTTAAAACTGATGAGATTGACATGGTTGCTTGTACGGACATTTTTATTTCTCTTCATTAGATAAATGAATGTTCCTTCTATAGCCCAACTCTTTTTATAAATCTCTTTATAAGGCTTCCAAATCAGTTATATGTTAATGAGGCAACATTTATCACTCTTTAGTGTTAGAGCAGAAAACTGAAACATAATCTATTTTTTCCCCTCAGGATCTGGCATTTTAAATAAATACCAAAGGCTGGATAACTTAAGACTCTGACTTTTCTAATATAAATTTAAAACTTTACTAACATATTTTCATTATAATAATATGATTTAGATTTAGTTTACTTGCTTTTAAAGATTACATTAATAATAACGGTGAAAAATAATATAATTGGCTTTTAATTTTTTGTGTGTGTGGAAGACGGAAGGTTATTTTAACAATCAGCTGTTGATAACGACCAGATTGGTATCAGTTGCCAGCGAACAAGGCAAAGCATATGCACAAAATACTCATGATTATTTGACAATAAATCATTTTAATGATCATACTCAAAATTATGAAATGAGGATGGCACTGATGTGGAAAATAACAAAGGCGCAGGCTCCCCAGATCTGTTATCCATATGTGCCTGACTTCTAGAGTTTCCAGAGTCATCACTTTAATGCAAATTTTTCCTCTGTATTGCCCAGTCTAGCAAATAAAGCCAGTTGATCTGGCTTTATTTACAGATTTATACATACAGATGTATTACTCAAATTTATTATAAATATGTATTACTTTAAATGTTCTGTTTTTTAAAATGATTGACGGTTTGAAACTCAGGTTTTCTTGGTTTCCAACCTAAATGCTCAACAGTAATGGAAAGATTAGTTAATTTATGGTATGTTCATTAGCAAACCATCAATGTAGCCATTGTATATAAACATATGTGAAGAAGGAACTTGAAACTGAGGAGAAGGACATACCTGTACTAGATCTGTCTACTAGGTGGTAAAGCCTTTAATAGAAATTAAGCCATCAGGAATTTAAGGAGAAGAATTTGCAGTCTGAGTTTAAGACTTAAGAGGAGAAACATTTCTAGTTCACAGGGTCTGGAACATGGCTATGGGAAGTGGATGTCATTGCGACTGGGAAAGGCAGGCAATAGTGAGAGCAGGTAATTGAGTGTGTCGTATATGTGAATTTGAAAAGCCTCAAGATACGGCAGGAGTTGTGGTGAAGAATAAGACCTTTAGCTCGGTGTCAAAACGTTTAGAGCATATTATTGGAGTAGGTCAGGGGAGGAGAGGAGGGGAAAGGAGGAGAGTGTACCTAGAGACCTGAGGACGGGTGACAACACCAAAAAGGGAGAGAGAGTGATAAATGTGAAAAGGTTGAGAGTAAACAGTGAGGTTTTTTGTTCTTTGGGTTTTTGTCGTGGTAGTTGTTGCTTCTAAAGGAGTACTTCCTACTGGTTTGAAATGGTTTGAAAGTATCCACTGGAGCCGAGAGAATGCCAACAGCTTCTTCCAGTTGCTGGTGCTTAGACTGGGGGAGAAAAGGTGGTTTTTCCTGTAAATGTTTGTGAGAATAGCAGGAGACAGAGGATTTGGACAGCTAGAAAAGGATGATAAGACATTTTAGGCAAGGGGAGTAGTAGGAACAGGGACGTGAAGAAGAAAAGATAATTTGATCAGATTGAGGTTTAAAGGACTGGCGTGGTGGGAGATAATAGGAGAACAACATTGGGACCTGGTGCGGTGAGCTTTGAATATCACTTGACCTCTAAGAGAGTGGTTCTAACCTATCCCCACACCCGCCCCTGCACTGTAATTCACCTGGTAGAAAAAACGGAAACTCAAACATGAGACATGCTCCCATCAATATCACGGTCCAATCCCATTGAATAGCAGCCCTGTCCAAAAGGTCCACATGGTTACTGACCACTCAGAAAATCGTTTTTTAAAAGGAATACAGCTTCCAGGAAAAATTTCAGAAGCCGTCTGAAAATTGAGCTAGGTGACATGACAAGGGCCATACAGCGAACAAGTGGTTTATTTAGTGTCCAACTGCTGTTTTTCATCCCAGGAATTCTTCCTACTCTATCTGTTGTAAATGCAATATATCAATTCTGTTTATCTTTCTCTCCCTCTTTTCTTTCTCCCCCTCCCTCTCTTTTCCCCTTCCTTCATTTAGTCAACAAATAGTTGGGAAACATCTATAATTGAGCATCATATTTTCATTACATTGAAACTATCATCTTTTATGCTTGATTTTCACCCCAGATCTTTAGTCTTCCTCTTTAAAATAGACTTGGTACCCTAATGATAAAATGGGAAATGAATATATAGTAAGGAAAATTTTGGGATTTTTCTCTGCTGATGAATTACTATAGTCTGTCATTCTTGGATATGTTATCAATATTTAGTAGCTGTGATATATTTGCTTATCCAACTCCATAGAATGGAAAAAAAAAACTTTTAGGACAGAATACTGGAAAATAATGTTTAGAGCAAGGGTTTTTGTATGAATTATAATTTAACTACTCATGTAACCAAAAGAACAAATATTAGTATAACAAATAATCATCACTGCTCAGAGTAGAAATATAGAGACTTAGACAGTATTTTACAAAATTTCAAAGTGTCTAATGTGCCTCATAGATAGCTTATGGAAATGCATGATTCACATTCACAAATGATTTTTTAGTGGTTTTTAAAATTGTGGTAAAATATATATAGCATAAAATTGATCATTTTGACTATTTTTAACTGTACTGTTCATTGACACTAAGTACATTCACATTGTTATGCAAGTATCACCACTAACAATCTCCAAAACTTTTCCATCATCTTAAAGGGACACTCTGTACCCACTAAACACTAGCTCCTCCTCTTCCCTCAGTGCCTGGTAACTACTATTCTACTTTTTGTCTCTGTGAATTCGACTAATCCAGGTACCTCATATAAGTGGATCATACAATGTTTTCTCAGATGTTTTTGTGGTACTTTCAGATCTGGGCTATAGAATTGAGAGTCAATGTAACATCCATCTGTGCTTCACATGAGAATGATAACCTGGAATCAAAGTGCTTTCCCACCTTTTAGCTATAAAATTCAAAATTCTTAGGCTCAAACCTATATCTCCTCTTTGTTCAGAATAAAATTTAACCTCTTATACCTTTTGGAATTTTACTTATAGTTAAATTACATACCGTTAGCTGCAAAATGTGTGACAGTGATAATCCCTTTCCTAATGACCATCAGCTATGTCCCAAGCACCTTAAATACCTTATCTCATTTTATTCTTCACAAGAACTCCATGGAGTATGTGATGTCCCATTTTGTAAGTCTAGTGGTCAAGACTGGGAGACTTCAAGTAACTTGTTCAAGCCTCACAGCTGGTAAGAGCAACGTCAGGACCTGAACTCAGGTCTGTGGCTTGAAAGCTCGCTAATGCTCACTGCTGCTGACTGAACAGCAATATGAAAAAAGATAAGAAACAGTATCTTTTTCTGAACCCAACTTTCTCAAATATATAATTTCCAGTGTTTCTTCTGTATAAAAATATTTAATGGTTATATTTGCCTTGAAGAAATACTCTAAGTAAATATTTTAAGCTGACCTCAAACACCAAGAATTATGCCTTGCTTGCCATAACGAAGAAAGAGTATTTAAAATGAAGTAACATCATTGTGTTCATTTGTAAATAACATATTGCAGCCAACTGTTTACTAACTGCTCAGACTGTTGATAAGTAATCCAGCCCTGCTGCTCTCCACAGACAATTTGCTTTGGATCAGATCAGGCAATTCAAACAATACTAATTACAGTGATACCCTTTTACATGAATTCCTGTTTGTTGCAGGGAAGAAAACCCCTATATAAAAGGCTAAGGCACTTATCTCTGATTTTTGCTGAAACATAACACCTATTACCTAAGTTCAAGTTTATATTAGTCTGATGAGTTTTGACTGAAGAAAATGGATAAAGTTGTATTTTGTGTGGAAAAAATATGTATTTCAATGTTTATTGTACTGTCATGAATTATGTTAATTGTATTATGTTAATTATGTAATTGCAGATGTGGAAGTTTTATTTAAAGCAATATTTTCATTGAAATAAGCTATGTTGCTAAATGATTATTTACTGTCCCAGAGATTCGTGCATTAAAAGACAAATGTGTCTCTACTAGAAAGAAACCAAGTCTTTAGGAAGTCTTCATTATGTCAGGGGATTTGCTGTAACATGATATCATTGTATTTATGATTTTATGGTGTTAAAATGAATATTAAATGAAACAAAATTCCCAAGGATTACTCAGGAGGCAGCTAAGTACATAACATTTTGTACAGATGGTTGGAAGGCACAATTTTGCTCCATCACTGCATCCATATCCTTGAACGATTTCAACTGAAGACAGCATTTCTTTGAATTTTTCATTAAATCAGACGTCTTGAAATATGAATTCCTTTTATGTTTCTGTGAGTTTTGGCTAAAAGAACCCCAGTGAATAAATCATACAATACTACATGTCACCAGCACTTGTGAATATTTCTGCTTTGTTATTCTATTCTCAGTAGGGCACCATTGATTATGAAACTCAGCGGAGAGCATTTTATGATCATATATCTCCATTAGCTCCTAGTTTGACTACCATAGATTTTTCTGGTTAAGCCTGCATTATGTATTAGGAAGCCTATCTCTTCAATACAAAGTTTGATTTCATTTTTCTAAGCATAGAACTCTTATTATGTATTATGTATAAAGAGTCTTATCTTTTATATGTAAAAATAGGCTGCACTGTCTTTGTGTAAAACTAAAATATATGCCATCTTTTTTTTTTCTCGATTCACAGTTAGCATATTACACTATGAAGATGAATCTCTACAATGCAATGGCTGTCAGGGTAAATATTTCTTCACTTGTTAAACAAATGAAAAGTCAATTGTGCCCTGAATTCGCTTTTAATAAAATGAGCAAACCAGAATAATGCAAATTTGATTGATATGCTAATGGTAAAGAGAGAAAAGAGTACATAGTTAAAAAGTTAGTTGTAGTAAATAGTCTTGGCAGTGTTAAAAATTAGAGTAAAATGTAAAACATGTAATTATCAATGCTTATGTTTTAGAATGTTAAATATCTCTGAGCCATGACTAGAGAAAGACTGTAAATATTAATGAAGCAGTGTATTAGTTTCCATATGTCATATAAAATATTGTGATAAATAGATGAGCATGGTTCTGGAATATAAGATTCCTGCCCAATACAAATCAATTAGAAATTATTCATATGATTTCACAGTAATAAAGGCAGTTTCCAGCTTAGAAGTTTTATTTCTATCATTTCTGTGTTCACTTTTATGTGTTATTTGCCTAATAGGAAGCTGAATTTAGCGATTATGAGGCCTCCTTGGTTTCTGCTGAGATTTGGGGAAGAGCCATGACAAAAGTATAATTGCTTTTGTATCAGACAATATGATTTTAGCTTAATTGTGAAGCTATTATAAATGGGGAAATTACTTAAGTGAACTTCATTAACGTCCTTAAAACCTACGTTTTAATGTTACCCTATTATAGTCTCTCTCATCAATCTATTAATTCTTGCTTCTGCTAATAATGGATTTTATTTTGGGTGAAGAAAGATAGTAAAATACCTTCTGAAAGTCCTGTGTTGAACTAAGGCAAGTTGAATTAACATTATTTTGCTGACTTACACTGCTTTGGGAAGGGACTTTCCTATGCAGATGTGAGTGTGTTGGAGCCCAGCCCAGGGCAGATCTCTAGGATCTGTCCACCTCTTGGTGGTTCTGTAGTGTAAGGGAAAAAAAGAAGAGGGAGAAGTAGATCTTTTTTGCTTCTTTTCCAGAGGCAGATACTCCAGATGCACTGGTCTATATTTACCTTTCTTAGAAATCCAGTAATGTAAGAAAATAATGTGGCTTTCCTCTTTTAAAGGGAATGCTTGAGTCTGGGAATTTAGGAGATTCTGATTCTCTGTACAGCTCTGCCAAAGACTTAACCTCTGAGCCTAAAAGAGTGTTAGATTTTTTTCTTTTCTGCATGCCCTTTGTCATATACGTCTGCAAAGTAAAAAACAGTAGATGACGGAGGACCTAAAGCAGCTGATGGCGGGAGGCTTAGACGTCCCCATAGATCGCCACAGGTCACCAAGGGAGACAGAGGCACAGGAGTCAGGGTTAGAAAAATGCATTTTCTTGTTTATTATTTAGCCCCAAATTTTGTATTGAATTCTGATCTGGCTTGAATCATTAAGTTTCCTTTTACCTTGACTGGGCACATCTAAGAAACTCATATCAAACCAAGCCATTCAGAAGGCAGTGTTTTTGACTTCTTCTAACATCATACTAAAAGCTACATTTCCTAACGTTACTGAACCAAACTTGGGGCCTCTTGCGCATACACAGTAAAGCCAATCTACTGACACCGGGTTGTGGTGAAGGAAAGTGGAGCATTTACTGCAGGTACCAGGCAAGGGTTCCTGGGAGCTAGTGCTTAAAAGGCCTGAACTCCCTGAGGGCTTTCAGGGAAAGGTTTTTAAAGACAGGGTGAGGGAGGGGCATTGTGGGGTGTGTGATCAGCTAGTAAACATTCTTCCGATTGGTTGGTGGTGAGGTCATCGGGAGGCAACATCATCAACCTTCCGGTTCCAACCGTGCTTGCGGGCAACATACAGTTAACTTCTTCTGCTTGGTGGTGGTTTCAGTATCTGCAAAACAGCTCAAAGCATACGGCTCAGAGTATTATCTATAGTCCTTGAGGAGGAACTAAAGGTCCTTAACTTTGTTTAATGGCTAAACTATTATTATTTTGTCTTGCTTGACTGTTTTCCTTTCTTTCTGCATTTTCTCATTTCTCTGATTAAATTTACTCTTTGGAACTTGGGGAAGGCCTAGGAGGCTAAAGCTTCTCTACAGGCAAGAGGCAGATGGAGGATGCGGGGTGTGAGTAAGTTCTGGGAAGGCCCCATAGGGTCCTGCTCGGTCACACCTAATAGTATTGCCCAGGGTTACCTCATCTTTGCTTAACATCAGCGGACAATGTTG
Organism: Physeter macrocephalus; assembly: GCF_002837175.3. NCBI lineage: Eukaryota > Metazoa > Chordata > Mammalia > Artiodactyla > Physeteridae > Physeter > Physeter macrocephalus. The sequence goes on from NC_041217.1 coordinate 16,663,482, forward strand.
AACTCTCCCTAAGTCCTGTGATCCTAGAAAACAGCAAAGTTTAAACCCCTCCCCCCCAACTCTTTTGTGTTTTGGAAACAGCTTACTGCAAAGAAATCCACGCTTCCCCATATGACTTAGCTGTGGATGGTCCCTTGTTTACCTATGTAAGGCCAGACACAGTCCCCCCAATTCCCATTTTTTTAACCTCACAAATGATTAGCTGAACTGCTTGTCTCCATTGATCAACTGGAAAAAACATGTTTATTAACCAAACTGTGCTTAAGCTTCTCTCCTTCCCCTAGGTCCCTGAACTTTAGCCGGCATACGGCATCCCCTTAGTACCTCCTCCTGAGAATGGGCTTCAGGGTAAAGCATTCTCAGATCTCCTATATGATTATGCCACCCTTTTACCCCACTTCCCCACATCAGGTTCTTTCCAGCCTTGTTCACACCTTCCTATTAAAGGAAAACTCTTTTTGCCTACGTGTCGCCATGTTTGCAAATCTTATGGTCAAAGATTCTCCTTATCACAATAGTCCACCTCCATCCCTGCAGGAGTCACTCACCCCCTCTTTCTTGCAGTAATTCTTTCAAATCAAGTCTCTCCTTGCTAGGTCCAGATTTGTTTTCTTTCTTTCTTTTTTTTTTTTATTTTTATAAATTTATTTATTTATTTATGGCTGTATTGGGTCTTCGTTGCTGCACGCGGGCTTTCTCCAGTTGCGGCGAGCGGGGGCTACTCTTTGTTGTGGTGTGCGAGCTTCTCGTTGCAGTGGCTTCTCTTGTAGTGGAGCACGGGCTTCAGTAGCTGTGGCACGCGGGCTCGGTAGTTGTGGCTTGCGGGCTCTAGAGCGCAGGCTCACTAGTTGTGGCGCACGGGCTTAGTTGCTCCACGGCGGGTGGGATCTTCCTGGACCAGGGCTGGAACCCATGTCCCCTGCATTGGCAGGCGGATTCTTAACCACTGCGCCACCAGGGAAGCCCCATATTTGTTTTTTATTTGACACATTCCAAGAGAGAACAGTAGAGATGGGAATGCAGTGGTCATTAAAGCAAAGGGAAGGAAGACTTGAGCATTATCTAGAGGTTGAAATGATCCACTAAAGACACTCAGGAATTTTTGCGAGCCTCTGTGGAGTATGTAAATACTACTGTGGGAAATTTATAGTAGAAACCCTTCTCTACAAAGATGTTCAAAGACCTCCTTCAGAGGTTTGGATGAGTTAATTTGGTAACTTGGTAATGAGGAATCAGGAATGAGGCTTGCTGCCACAGAGGCTGATGTGATTACCTAACAAAGATTAATTTTTAGCATTGAGTGGTCACATGACTGGAACTGAACTTATTTGTCATGGACTTGGACAAATCTATTTGTAAGTGGATTTTTTGCAAGATGGTGCTCTGAAAATTTGTCTCTGTGGGAATGAGAGGCTGAAGAGACCAATGTGTGGTCCACATACCTTCATGGCATACACATCTGAAGCTTACAACCCTAGCTTGATACCAGCAGCTGAAGTTTTACTTCTGCTAGCCACAACTCTGCCTTTTCAGTTTTTAAGCTATGAAGTAACTTTGCTCAAAAGAGCTACCCTTTAAGTGATTAAAATGTGGGTGGCAGTGAGTGTGCAGGTGGAAGAATTTCTAGGAGTAACAGATAACTACCAGAAATCTATATGGCCAGTAATATTCAGACAGATATGTTTTTATATATGCACCTAAATCATACAGTAGAAAATAAAAATCTTTTGTCTTACTCTGCCTCATATACTGAGTCAATTGCAAATTATGTATTTGACTATTGACTCCTAGCATGACAAGTTATATTCAATTGTCAAAGAGACTAGTGGAGCATTTCGGAAAAGAGAAGGAATTTAAAATTTTCATTTGTAGCTAATCCATTCCTAAATAGATGTCACTTTTTTATAATGAAGAATAAATTATATGTATGTGATTATTTAATGTCATAGATATTCATGTCTTGATTTGCTGCCTTTATTTTTTAAAAGGTCACCTTTTCTCTAAAGATTTTACCATCCCCCTACCCGTGTAGAATTGATCACTCTCCTTTTTTTAATGTCCCTATTTTACCATCAGCATACTTCTGTTGTAGAACGTGTAACAATTTATTATCCTTACTAATTTACATGACTGTTTCCACCCCCCCACCAAACACTGTAAGTCTCTTAGGGCCCAGATCCTATCTTCTTAGTCTTTGTATCTACAGTTCCTGGCTTATACTACGTTGTTAAATAAATGTCCCTGAATAAATCAATGAACGTTGGCTCATGCTTTTTTAAACAAGGAGTAAAAAAGTTGTTTGTTTTAAATATTCTTTGTTTAGGTCCCTTGGCGGCCTTGATGGAAATTATTTAAGCCTTTGCTGGTAGATCTTTAAGGCTTTTTTGAGTGCCCGACTAGGCTAGGTGGTGTGGATAAAATGGACATGGGAAGGTAATATTTGGTCAGTGCAGTTCATATGTGAATGGAAGACCAAATGAGCTTTGTGACGTTGCCAAAGTGTTATAACAGGTACAGGCTTGAAGGAGGCTTGCTATGATATCAGCTGCTGTCAGAACCCACAGTGCGCCTGTACAAAACCCCTGCGACTGATTTGCAGCTAGGCCAGTGACAGTCAATCAATACAGCAATAAATCGCTCAGTAAATTTTTATCTTAGCTCCTGGGGCCCTATTCCTCCCGTTTCTCTGTGCGACACATTATTGCCTTTTTGGTCTTTAATTTGAATTTACTCCGGATTAGGGTTCTGCTTTTCCTCCAGCATCTTGGCTGCTGCTCTGTGGATCTCATTTAAATTTGGCCTCCAGATTTTTTTTTCAGTTCTCACTCTTTGAACAGCTTTTAGTGTCTTATACAAATGTCATGAGTTGATTCATCTACTCAACTTCTTTCTCTCCCTGTTCCATCTAGATGTACGATTGTGTATCTTTTTACAGCCTGGCGCAGAACTGACCCTGCATTTCTGATGCTAGTGAACATCTGCTTAAGAACTTGGGTGTCACTTCACACCCTCCAAACACAGGGCTTGGAGAATCAGTTTTCTAATAATATAAAGACGAAAGGCAAAATTACTTTATGTGTAGAAAGCCCATTTATAAATATCCACAGGTAGCAAAAAAAAGTGCAGTTTAGTGGAATTATTTCATCCATCCTAAGGTCTTTTACTTGTTCCTTTTCTCCAGTACTTTGATTCATAGTTCTCGACATTTAGGATTTTTTTTTCTTTATGGCTTTTGTTTACTGGCTGACCCCATCCAGGATGAAGCCTATTGTATGGAGTGGCACATGTCTTATATCTAATTCTTCCATTTCTAGCGATACGTCCATTCAGCCTCAACTGTGTCTTTGAGGCCCCCATTTCCCCAGTAGAATGGTTCCAGATTCTCATATTTACTACCCAAGCGTGAATGGATATAGCTGGTAGATACCTGAGTATACCTTAGTCAGACCAACTGCCAGTGAGAGCTATATGTCTCTGAGGCATATATGCAAGAACGAGATTGCCATACCACGTAACTCCAAATCTTGGTAAGTCAGAAACATTGGTAAATAATAATGATAACAGTTAGCAATTGCATAGCAGTTACCACTCTCCAGGCACCATTCTAAGTATTTTAAATATTTTAACTATTGTCTGACATGAGCAACTCTCTGAGGTAGGTATCATTATGATTCCAATTTGAAAGATGAGAAAATGGAATCGCAGAAAGGTATCTTGCCCAAGGTCACATAGCTAGTAAGTGACAGTGTTAGGACTTGAACCCAAGAGGTCTGGTACCCACATTCCTGTTATTTCTGGTCACGTATAGACTTGCCTTTACTTCTAGTCTTCTTCTCCTTTCTTCAAAAATCTGGATGAGAGCAACTATATGAACCCTCAACTGAGCTGTTAGGGACATTTTATTGCTTACACTCCGGTTGTCTTGGTTGCCTGACCCCATGACCCTGGTAATTCATGAGCATTCTTACTGGTAGTACATTTCACTCAGGGAATTCTAAATTTAGTAATAATTCCTTGAAAACCAAATTGAGACATCCCAATTCAGTGTCACGTGCTTCCCCTTGTAGGCAGAATTGGATGGCTTAGGATGAAAAACGTCACCTTATAAATGAATGTTTGAGCTGTGGTCTTCACATATTGCTATTGTTAGCATCTGGATTTGTCAGCTATCATAACCTCAGGTAAAACACCGTTCTTGCTACAATTTTAAATGGAGTTTTGTATAGGATGTAGCAAACGATGAAAGAGAATATGTCATTTCTTTCCTGTATGGAGTACAAGGTGCAGATCACATAGATTTTCGTGATCCAAAAGTTTGAATTTGGTTGTATTTGAACCTCTGCCATACCTGTTTTGGACCCTGAAAAATTAGTGGAAAGAAAAGAGGACTCTAACTTTGTTAAAACTTTAGAAGCCCCACCAAATAGTTACTAGGACTGCTGTTTTTCAACTGCGGATCTCTCCCTCTATAAATTAACTCTTAGAATATACGGGCCTTCAATAAACTCAACTTAATGAGGGTATATAATCTGGCACAGACTTTGGAAGTTAACAAAGGTAAACTCTCTCAGCGTTACTGATTCCTTGCAATTCCTTTGAAAAGCCTCCTTTGGGTCATCTCACACTTCTTGAATCCTAACTGGAGCAATGTCATATGAATGCAGATTTCAAGAAGTGCTAATATGTAGTATCTTGGAGATCTCTCTTGAAAAACTTGTTCCATCAGACTTTTTCCTTTCATTTTCAAAGATCTATGAGGAATGAAAAATGGTAATAATCTAAAACTTAGAGAGTTTTAAAGAACTGCAGATGTAATTAATTGTTTAATGTAGAATTTCTTTTACCCTGGAAACCTTGTCCATGTTATTGATCAATCACATGTACTTTCTCAATGGTATTCATGGGTGTCTCAACCGATCCTTTATTGTTGCAGTTATTTTAAATGAGTTAACTTGAAATTAGTGCCCCAAGACATTTTAGTTCAGATAGAAATCCTCACTTAAAGGGAAAGAAGGAGTATAATAACAAGAGGACCACTAGAGTAACGTATAAATGTGTATATATATATATATATATATATATACATAGATATATATATAACATATATAACACATATATAGGTAGGTTTTTGACATGATAATGTAGTGGCATTGAGAATGAAAACTTTGATATTACTAGTTTTAAGCACCCTATCTTTGAAAATTTAGTAAACCCACTTTTCTGTGCTCACTGTATAGTCTTCAAGAATGTTGAACATTCTAATAAGTAAAAGTATAATTATGATGTGTCCTATTTGTATGCTCTTATATACATTTAGAGCATTAATCCTGGGAAGGGTATCATCAGTGAATTTGTCTTTCATGTTTTAATTTTAATTTTAGGTGCCAAAACATTTTTTCTCTCTTTTGGTAACATTAAGGTTACTATGAATTTTGAGGAATAATAATAAACCCAATGGAGGGAAAATCTTTTCTATGAACAGATGGCTTTTGATATATCAAGGTTTTGCCATTTATTTTAGTGCTTAAAATAAACATTATTTATAAGACCACTTACATTTTGATGTTACTTAATGAGGAATATGCATCATTGATTTGACTAGCTTAAGAGGTCATTTAGAACTTGCCCGTTAACAAGCTGTAATCTGCTGAGCACGCAATGACTTTGTTTAAAATTATCTATTCAGAGCTGATCAATGACAATAATTGTTTTATACCAATCACTTCTGAAAGTTGCTAATTACTTTGAAGGACATGAATACTAGTCCGTTTTTGGAAGTCGTAACCCACTCACCTTGAAATTATCAAAAGTCATTTTGTTATCAGAAGTCATTTTGCCTCTTGAAAGTACTTTGTTTTAAAAAAATTAAGTTTATTCACTAGTACTGGGATATCAACAGGAAACATAGGCAAAATTTAAGATGTCGTTTGTTCCTATAACAGGAAGTAGGGGAGAATCTCAGCTATCTGTATCTTATATCAATTAGATATTGGTTAAACTGGGCTCCCTATAATGTAAGAAAATGGTGTCTTTTATATTAAAGAGCACTGCATAAACTCTTTCTCTTTATACAGTACATCCCTCAGATGTTTTAGTGAAAAAAGCCTGGGCTTTGGAATAAGACAGAGCTGGGTTTGTATCCTGGCTCTGTCATTTACTCTTTTACTGGTATTGCTGTGACCTTCATCAAGTTATTAACCTCAGTTTCTTCATTGTTAACATGGAGATCATGCCCTCTTCACAAGGTTACCATGAGGATTAAAGCAGTTAGCCTAATACCTGGCACATTCATGGAGTTCAGTAAATTTTAGATCCTTTACTTCACTGGATGGTGGCATCTTCACCCACTCACACGCCCAACTTCTTCCAGCTGTTTTCACTCACTCACCTCTAGCAAAGGCATTGAAAGGTTGATTATTATACTTCAGTGTGGAAGAGTTTTAATTTGTTATCTTAGCCATCCCTTAACCTGTTATGAGCTTTAATACCCAGTTGTGAATACCAGGATTTGTCTTGGAAAGGAATCGTAGCATGCTTTTGGGTAGATGTTTAAGGAGTTGATGCATTAGAAGACTGTCTGAGAGCTTAATGGTGGACTCTGAGGGTGTGGTTAGTGCTGTTTCTTTAGTCGCTCAGTGTGGAGTGGGAAGGAGCCCATGCCATCGGCCTCTGTTCGTTCCCCTCCTACTGGCACAGATTTTTCAGCCAGTTTCAGAGTTTGCCCTTTCAACTTCTTTTCTCCAAGTGGGCATCCCCAGTACTCTGCCATGACCTAATCATAAACCACCATCCTCCGTCTTTCCTTCTCAGTACTTCAGCATGCATCTTTTATGTTTTCCGACACATTTAATCTTTATTTTATTTAAAATTCAGTGGTGTTTTCATGTAATAAGTAGTCCATCCCTTAACAGTATTTGATATCCTAATATTTTCCCATGCTTCCTGAGTCACTTCTATTGCCGATGATGGATTTTCTATCAGTGGTTTTGTTTACAACTGTTCCTGTCTTTAATACAATTAATACTGTATATGGAATAAAAGTAAGCTGAAATTCATGTGAAGCCATCCAACCAGCTGTATGACCCAAGGCATTTATTTAAGCTCTCTAAGTGTCAATTTCCTCTTTTATCAAAGAAGGCTAATAATAATCTCTACCTCAGAATGATACTGTAATGATTAAATTAAATAAGTCAGGAAAATAGTCATTATTCACATGTATAATTTATATATATATACATATTACAATTGGTTATTCTTTTTCATTAGGAAAATGGTTTTTGTATCAATTCCTCCTCTTTCTTTGCCAGCCATAATACAGTTTTGGTCAAATTAGAGGGAGGTAGTTTCTAAACTGAGTATAGAACTTTAGAAAAATTAATTTTTCTTTATTTAAATAATTAAGCTCTAAATTAAGATCATTCGAAAAATATTTAGAAAGACACATTCTATAACATCGTTACACTAGCTTGTTATTCTACTTAGTTTTACTTTGCAGAATTAATTTCTCTGATTTAATTTTTCTTATAATAAGAACAGTAAGATAAGTGGTTTTGCATAACTTCAATTATTTTAGTCATTCTCATACTGGGAGGTTGACTGAAACATTTCTTCAAAGTCTTCACATTTAATATTTCAGATTGTAAAATACCTTTTAAATGGCCATATTTTACAACAGAGAAAAACAAGGGCTCATAATTCAAGTAAAATATTTTTCCTGTTTATTCTTATAGAGCCAGCATTCAAGGTTATAAAAATTTTAAACTCAGCATATTTAGTTAAAAAATCATAGGCTTTTGGGATAAAACCCAAAGGACTGAGGCTCATTCTCTTATTAATTACTTTTTCCTATGAAAAAATAAATTTTGAAGACGTGTGTTCCTAGCCTAGCTAACTTTGCAAAACATTGGAAGGACTTCATATCCAAAAAAAGAATCGTTCATAGTATGTGAATAATTCATAAATATATGGAAACTGCTGGAAAATTTTAGAGAATGAAGTTAAGTCTTTATGCAAGGCTAAGTTAACATTTTTTGTCAATTTTTTCTATGTCTTCTTCTTCTACTCCTTTAAAGAAGTTGAGGTGTTTTTGGTTTTCCACAAAATTAGGATCTATACATTATAATTTTTGTTTTGAGTTTTTCTAATAGAGGTTGTATTAGCAAAAATAGAGCTTAAAGAGATTGATTCTTCTTATGATTACTGGGGCTTTTAAGGCATCTAGTAGCCCACTTAAATATGTTTTCTTAGACACCAACACTCCTCTCATCTCAAAAAAAAAAAAGATACTTTCAACAGAAATATTTGTTCATTGAACATTGCAGTTCACTTTGTTCGCAGTTCTATATTGCAATGGTTTAGAGAATGGGCCCCCTGAGTCCTAATTTGATTCCTGAATCCATCACTAATAGCTGAATAATTACGGGAAAATTGAATAACTTCTCTTTTCAGCAGTTTTCTCATCTGTAACTATCTCATAGAAATGTTCTAATGGTTAAATGCGTACATACAAACAAAACCCTTAGAATAATGCCTCACTCATAATAAGAGCTCAATAAATGTTACCTACTGTTATTATTAAAGAAGTATTAAAATGTCATGATGAAGGTACAAGACAACATTTTGTTTAAAGATTTTGATAGCACTGATTTAAAAAAGCCCATTAAAGGGAGTTCCTTAGCAGTCCAGTGGTTAGGACTCGGTGGTTTCTCTGCCATGGCCCCGGGTTCAATCCCTGGTCAGGGAACTAAGATCCTGTAAGCCGCATGGTGTGGCCAAAAAAGAAGTCCATTAAAAACATTGATTTCAATGAGATGAAATACAATCTTCAAGCCTGTTGGTTATGAAAAACAAAAAATCTGTTTGGTCAGGAAGTGGAAGAGGTAGGAATTGGTAAAGCAAAGTTTTGATCTTTCAGTAGTTAATTTCACATTTAGTATTTGTAAAACAATGATAAATGTTACAAAAAATTATAGTAACCTAGAGTATGTTTTTGTCTTTATAATATTTTATAAGAAATCTATGAGTACAACCTATATTTGTAACTGTTATATTAGCGGAAAAGCCTAAGACTTTATTCGATAGGAGTCATCATCCATCATTACCTTGATTTTGAAGAATTATTAATGTTTTCACTAAAAATGTTCACTGGCATATTTCATCTTTTTATTTAATTCAATAGATTCAGAGGCGATGGCGAGGCTATAAGATTCGGAAGTACTGCTTTAATTATTTTTATTTGAAGGAGTACCTGAAAGCTGTTTCAGAGACCAATGATGCAGTTAGGTGAGTAGTAGAATCACTGGCCTACTTGTCACAGTTTTAGAAAGGTTACTTCATAGATGTTGATCATTATCAGACTTAGGAATACTTTCTAAAACTAAGTGATACTTTAGGCAGAAATTTATTGATAAGATAGAGATATGTGATTCTCTTTAACAATTTGAGGCTGTTGTATTTTTAAATATCTTGTACTCTTGACTGTAAATTAGATTATTCATGTGTGTAGTAGGCCTACCTTGACACTATGCAAATAGCTTAGTTTCAGTACAATTGCCTCATTTTGAGATGGATTTATCTGTAAAAGGATTACATAGATGAAGGCTTAAGTATGACAATCCTCAGAACATGTTCATCGGCAAGAACTTGCCTCTCAAAGAAGAAAACCTTATGGAACACATTAAAATGGACGGCTTTACTGTCGGTTTTTATTTCTGTAAACACATAGAAAGATAACCCCTGGATTTAGGCCTTAGGGCGATGTCTTCTGTAGATTTAAAGTTATTGCAGCACTATTCATGCAGCTTTACCAAAGCTCTATGTACTAAGTTTTCATATTACTTCAAAAATAGCTAGTCTTCTCCTCTTGTAATATTGCCCCATTCCAATAACATATAAGCGACGTATGATTATAATAGATTTCAATAAAAAGGAAATAGTGACGAATCATAGTTGACATTTACATAAGTTTTACTTTCAGTTTTCACATACATTATCTCATTTTACCCTTAACGTTTTTTGAACTAGAGAGAACAATCGACATTAAGTTGTTAAGACAAAGGTGTTGTCTGAGACCCTAAAATTATATATATATCATAAGAAATGTCTAAAAACTAACTTCGCCACTTTTAACTTTCTCGCATATGTTGTGTGTATAAAAGAGTCTGCTCTTTGGAGATTGAGTATGGGGAATTTGTAAAGTTGATTTCTTTGGAAATAGCAGTGAAGATTTGGGGAAGCTGGAATAGGATTTAGTTAATGAGAAAAGCTGGAAAACTCAGAAACATGTGGGCCACAGGGGCAGCTATTTAATTTCTTCCTAAGAAATCCAAAGTTCTCTTGATGGGCTGGCTATCTGTAAATGGCAGACTTGAGCTTGTCAGGAGGACAGAGCTGGTGGAAGATGCAAGAGGGAGAATTTGAGCAGGACTGGGCCTAGGGTGAGGCAGGGGAGACTCTTAAGGCACAGAAGTTAAGGAGGCGCTCACGGTCAGGGTCATGCAGGTGCCGACCCTGCACTTTCCCAGCCTTGAGAGTGTCTCCTTAAATTTTACATTTTGGAGGCCTCCCTTGCTTCATCCAAGTCCTATGCCTGAATAGGAGAAGGTTCTCAGAGAGACAAACATGTGGAAGGTGGTTTTAGAAAGGCCTGTTTCTTCTATTCAACAGATATTTCCATTTATCCTTGTTTTGTTCCTGATTTTACTGGGAATATGTCTAGCCACTAGAGAGGCTGGTGCATCTGTGCTGACAATTTGGTTTAGCCTGGTATTCTTTATCATATTACGGACTTATTCTTTTTACTTCTACCTCTCTTAGAGGTCATATTTTTTTCAGGTGTATATTCTCCATCAGTGATTAATTTCCTAATTGTTTGCCCCCTCTTTGTTCTTGTATTTATTCCTAGACTGTTTGTAGTTCCTTTGCTATTATTATCATTGTTGTTATTTTTATCTTGGAATGGGGTATTGTAAAAAGACAGTGTTGGGGAAGGGCTAGGGCTGTGCTCTGGGGGTGGTAGGAACATGGTGCATGGAACATGATGGAAGGATTGGCTAGGGATAAATCCAGCAGGGACCATAACATACCAGGGCATTTTAGACCGTATTAAAGCTTGGAATGGACTTCCTTGTTAAGGAGAGCAGCGACATGATTACACCTATGTTTTGGCATGCATGTTCAATTGCATTTTTCATAATAGTTATATTTAAATAGTCAGGTACATTTAAAAAATATCTATTAGGGTATTAATTTTGCTGAAATAAAGTATTTTCTTCTTTCTCATGGAAGAATATGCAACAGATTTGTTTGGATTGTTTCTTCATGTTTCTTTATCCTGTTTTCCATTGAAAATCATTGGAATCAGGACTCTAGTTACCTTTTCCTTCATAACAAATTCCACCCAAAGCAGCTTAAAACAATACACACTTATTATCTCATCATTTTATCTATCAGGAATATCTGGGAAGGCTTTGCTCTGTGCCTGGGCCAAGGTCTCTCATGAGGTTGCCATCTGGCTCTCGGCCAGAGCTGCCGTCTCATATGGAGACTCGAGTGGGGGAAGATCCACTTCTAAGCTCACTCACATCGGCCTCAATTCCTCCGGCCATTGGCCACTGGCATACCTCAGTTTCTTGCCACGTGGACCTCTCCATAGGACAGCTTATAACGTGGAAATTGGCTTCCCTCAGAGCAACTGAACCAGAGAACAGGAGAAAACATCCAAGATGGAAGCCATATCCGCATCCTAATATCAGAAGTGACATCTTATCACTTCTGCTGTATCCTGTTCATTTAAAGCAAGAGACTAGGTTCATCCCACACTCAAAGGGGAGGATCACACAGGGGATGACTTCTGGAGTGGGGAGCGTTGGGGGCCACCTTAGAGGATACTTTCCATGTACAGTGACTTGCATATAGTATTTGTTCGATAAGCATGTTGATTTTCAGCATTTGCCTAGGACAAAAGTTACTTTGCATTAACTTAAGGCAATTTTTTTTAACATCTTTATTGGAGTATAATTGCTTTACAATGGTGTGTTAGTTTCTGCTTTATAACAAAGTGAATCAGCTATACATGTACATATATCCCCATATCTCCTCCCGCTTGCGTCTCCCTCCCACCCTCCGTATCCCACCCCTCTAGGTGGTCACAAAGCACCGAACTGATCTCCCTGTGCTATGCGGCTGCTTCCCACTAGCTATCTGTTTTACATTTGGTAGTATTTATAAGCCCATGCCACTCTCTTACTTCGTCCCAGCTTACCCTTCCCCCTTCCCCATGTCCTCAAAAAAACAACAAAAAAATGGTTCTGAAGAACCTAGGGGCAGGACAGGCATAAAGACGCAGATGTAGAGAAAGGCAATATTTTTATGTGATGTCTTTTCTAGATTATGTTTCAAACTTTAATATTGTGTCAAAGCAATTATGATGTATCCTAATGACTTCTACCAGCAAGCATTAAAATGTATAGTTTCTGTATTTCAAAGAACATATGAAAGATCTAGTGCATTCCGCTGTCTTTGGACAGGATAAAATCATTTACAGAAAATAAATTAGTAAAATATATTTTATATCAGAATACGTTTTGCACTTGAATTGTGTTGCACAATTCAAGGCCAGACAACACTGGCTTAACTTTAGCTTATCTGCTCTTTCATTAATAGAAATAGTTTATCTATTCTACAGTTAATAGTAAAAAACTACATATATATATATATACACACACACACACAAGAATATATTCTTTAACCAAGAATGGACTTATCACAAAGATAAATGGAATTGATTAATTTAAGGCTGAGTTTGCATTTGGTAGACAAGTTTCTGTGTAATATCTAGCTTGATATGCAAAAATTGCCCCAGGTTATGAATGAGAAAATTATATAATGAAATTAAAAATTAGCTACAGAGTTACAGATTAGTAGCTTTAATAAAACATTATTAGCTTGAAGTGCAGAAAACTGACTTTTTTTTTGGACAGAAATTCAAGCTAAAAGTAATATATTCCCCCAAGTTCAATGCTTCAGTGTAGTTGTTGGTTGTTAATAGGACATAACAATAGGTCTGTTTTGAGTGTAAATTTGTCATTCATCAAAGCAAATTAGTTTTTCAGCATGTTAATTTTGTGTAGCCCTGGTTTGGCTAGAAAGATTTTTATGGGTATAATTCTTTACCTATCTTTACATACATCAGCAAAGTTTTTTTTAAAGGATATATTTGTTTATTTTGTTTTTTCTGTAACAGCTTTATTGAGATGTAATTCACATACCATACAGTTTATCCATTTAAAATGTACAATTCTGTGGAGGTTAGCATCGATAGATTCACAAAGTTGTACAACCATCGCCACAATCAATTTAAAACATTTTCATCATCATAAAAAGAAATCCTATACCCTTTCCAGTCACTCCCCCCCGCCTACCATTCTTCCCATTCCTGCCCAGTCCTAGACAACCCCTAATCTACTTTCTGTCTCTGTAGATTTGCCTATTCTGGACGTTGCAAATAAATTGAATCTTATAATATGTGGTCTTTTGCGACCGATTTCTTTCCCCTAGCCCGACGTTTTCAAGGTTTATCCATTTTTGTAGCATATATTAGTACTATATTCCTTTTTCCTACCAATTAATATTCCATTTTATGGATAAGCCACATGTTATTTATCCATGTACCAGTTGATGAACATTTGAGTTGTTTCTGCTTTTTGACTACTATGAATGATGGTGCTATGAACACTCATGGACAAGTTTTTGTGTGGCCATATGTTTTTATTTCTCTTGGTTACACCATGAAAGCTTTAAGCTAACAAATTCAAGAATGAGTGGTCAAGAACACTAACTTTGGACTCAGATCAACGTGGATTAAAATTATGGTTCTGCCACTCTCTAGTTCTGTAACCTTGAACTAGTTACTTAATCTTACAGAAATTAGGGTTCTTCATCTGTACATTTTGGAGCAGCAATATTTACTTTGCAGAATTTTTGTGAGGCATGCAGTATAGGAAACATTGAGCATATAATTGACATTCTTCAAATAGCAGCTATTATTATCAAGGACAAGATAGAGAAAAAGGGAGCCAATATTTGTAAATATATACCTCCCTATGATATTACAGAATTAGCATTCAGTTTTTTATGAGGCTATTTTTAATTCAAAGTAAGCAAACAAATATAAAATTTCAGAAATTAGGTTGTATATATATATATATATATATGTTTTTAGTTTATAGAAGCATGAATTGCCAAGTACAATATAAGTCGTCAGTATTTTGTGACATTAAACCATGTCTAAAAACTGTCTTTCAGAGAGCTCGAAGGAAAAGCAAAGAATAGAACATAGTACAAAGTTGGGAAAGAGACAATCAATGAAAACACAAACTTAGTTTTCTTTTTAAATTTAGAATTCTTTTACCATTTTATGGTAAAGAAGAATATATATCAACATAACACATGCCTATTGTTAAATATATTACCTATTAACAAATGTTTTATATTAGATAAAAGAATCGCCTTACCACATTATTTTACCCAGTCCCTAATGGTTACCACTTTCTTCTCTTAGCTATTTCTTCTTCTTCTTTTATTTTTTTTATAAATGTATTTATTTATTTATTTTTGGCTGCGTTGGGCCTTCGTTGCTGCGTGTGGGCTTTCTCTAGCTGCGGCGAGCAGCGCTACTCTTCGTTGTGGCGCGCGGGCTTCTCATTGCAGTTACTTATTCTCTTGTTGCGGAGCACGGGCTCTAGGCGCGTGGGCTTCAGTAGTTGAGGCACGTGAGCTCAGTAGTTGTGGCTCACGGGCTGTAGAGAGCAGGCTCAGTGGTTGTGATGCACGGGCTTAGTTGCTTTGCAGCATGTGGGATCTTCCCGGACCAGGGCTCGAACCTGTGTCCTCTGCATTGGCAGGCGGATTCTCAACCACTGCGCCACCAGGGAAGCCCCGCTATTTCTTCTTGTACTCACTGAATGTTTCTAAACAATATGCTGATCTGATGTTGTCTGATTTTACACCTCAGATCTTTTAAATTAGTTGTATGTAATATGGTAGAGGAGGATTTAACTCTCTTATACTTCTCACCTCCACTTGTATCTCTTTTTAGATGAATCTATATCAGTATTTACAATTTCGTGATTATGGAAGTAGGGTTCTTTACAAAAGTAATTAATGTAGGATGAGTATATTTACTTTATTCCTTTTTTGGTTAATTTCTATCTTCCTTATTTTTTCCTCTTGTCTTATATGCAAATTATATATGCCATTAATTATTTTCCAGTTATTCTACCTTAGTAGGAAATCCAGTTAAGTCCCCCTTTCCTCTGGAGCATGCCCTCTTTGGCCTCCTCTTTGTCCTGCTCCAAACAGACTGCATTTTCTCTAGACACAATAAAGATTTCTTCTTGAGAAGACATTTCTTAACTTCCTTTCTCCTGGGCTGGACTCACTATTCTGTAGATCTGTGTTACCTTTTCACGCTTTATTTCCTTGTTTTTCCTGGAGCAACTGCTATAATAATGATCATGGAAGGCAATTTTTGGAGTCTTTGCTTGTTTTAAATGTGTCTTATTCTATCCTGAAATTTGATTAGTAGCTTGGCTGCATATAACATTCTAGGTTGCAAATTATTTTTCCTTAGAATTCTGAAGCAGTTGCTCCCTTATTTTTAACATTCAGAATTGCTAAATACTCACTATTCTGTTTCTCCTCTCTTTGAAAGTGATCTATTTTTTTTCCTTTTTCAATGTGTGTTAGTTCAAGTTCACCAAGAAACAGATGCTAAGATGGAATTAGATGTGCAAGAAGTTTATTGGGGGGAAGAAGCAGGATGAGTTGGGGAAAACCTTCAGTCTGTAGCACAAGTCTGACACCTATGAAGAGAGAGAAGGAAGAAAAATTGGGGAAAGACTGGGATTGCAGCACGTTTTCAAGCAAGGCTGATGGCTTGTCCTCAAGCCAAAGTTACCCTTTGGAGGAGTCTGCTGTCTTGCCAGAATGATCCTGCCTTAGTACCCCATCATTCTCAATCATTGGCTGGAAGTGACCTGGAGAAGGTGTGACCTTGGTATGAACATGTTGGAGGATCCAGTGGTACATTTGTAGGTCATTAAAGGATGTTTTGAATTTTTTCCCTGACGTTTTTGAAATTTCTCAGTTTTATGACTTCTGTGACTTTTATTCGCTTCCATTGTTCTGAGCATCAGTGGATACTTTAGTTCTCCAGTATTTTCTTATATTATTTCTCTGATAATTTCCCTGTTTCTATTTTCTTTCATTCTTTGTTCTTTTCTTGGCTGGATGATGGACCTCCAGAAGTTACGTGGGGAGTTTCTTATACTTTTCTGCCCCTTTCTTTACCCTGGGCCTTTATCCTCCCATTCTACTTTTGTGAGAGACTTCCTTCCTACCCTTCTACTGAAATTTTTATTTTAGCAATAATTTTTAACTTTCATGAAATATTTCTACTGTTATGATCATTTCTTTTTTGTAGCCTTCTGTTCTTATTAATAAAATATCTCATATTTCTCTAAAATACTGGAGCAGAAAGGGTCTTGGCAGGAAGCAGAATCCACCTCAGGATTTATTCCTCAAATAAAGAGAGTTAAATGAAAGGGTAATTGCAGAGATGTGCACAGGGTTAAGGGCTCAGCAAGAGAGGTTTTGGCATCCAGAGACCAGCAACAGTGCGATGTTGCTACTACTAGGGTAGAAGAGTTAAGGGGAAGGAATAGCATTAATGGCTATAGTGAGGACCAAGGAGAAGTGAGAGCCCCCGAGCCCTGGCCGTGACCTATACTTGTAGAGGCATTCAGTTATTGCCAGAGGTGTGTGGCATCAAAGAAGAGAGAGGAATGCGGAGGAAATACCCCCAACTTCTTCCTCCTGAATGCTAGTGTTCTGTTAGGCTAAACCCATCTGTAAAACCATTTGTACGGCTTGATCCCAGTGCAGGTGTGTAGAATGGATTGGAGGTGTGGCAAATGAAAAATAATCAGCACTGATAATAATTCAAGTTCAGAGGATAACTTTTATTTAGTCTCTGTGATACCAATTTCCTCCAGGGTGGGTTTTTTGTGTTTTTTTTTTTTTCAATTGGTTATTATTATCTTCCCTTTTAAGTTGGAGCCTTTCCTCACGCAGCTGGTGATCTTCAGCTGTTTGTTTACACGTGCACATGAGGAACTGAAGTGCCAGTTTGGGTGTGTACGTACATAAGCAGGTTTTGTTGATTGGCAGGCTTTGGTTGCTTTTAAAGTGGTTGGACAAGGGAGTTGACCCCTTTCACTGGGGGGATGCCCAAATGCCAGTACGTGGAAGTCTTCCTTACAGGCTATTTAGTTTCTCCAAAGAAGAAATTTCTGATACTCTGTTGAGGGAGAAGATGCTGTAGCTGCATTTGGGTGAATGGTGAAAGAAGGGACTTGTGCTTCACACCTACAGATTTCCACTCTGAGTCCTATTCCTTTTCTCCCAGTTCCTTCAGAGAACTCACCTTTGATCCCTCACCTAAGTGATAAAAACCTGGATGCCGCCATTCTCTGCACGTATGTGTTAAAGAAACACACAAAAGTGTGTGGCCATTGTAGCTGTGTAGCCCAAGGTAAATTGCTAAATTGTGGCAGAACTGAGATGGGATTCTAGATCTTATGACCTCATAAATGGTGCTCTTTCCAGTATATTATACTATTTTAATACTATTTTAATTCATTTCAAAATGAATGAAATGGTAGAAAGATCATAGGAAATAAAAATTTCTCAGTTGGACTATGTTTGATGCATAGTGTTAAATTCTGGACGTCACTATTTATGATGAATATTGACTCAAAAATCTGCATCCAACAGAAAACGACCAGGAATTTATGGGACTTAGAAATCATAAAGCGTTGGAATTCTGAGACTGGAAAACAGCAGCCTAAATGAAGGCATGATGCCAGTCTTCAAATTTTAAAGAACTGTCATGCACTACATTTATAAAACGGGAAAAAATTAAGGCAAATGGGTAGATTTGCGTTCAACATGAAAAATATATTTCCAATAATTCAGTACCACTCCGTGATAGGCTGACTTGTGAGCTACAAAATATTCCAACAGAAGGATTCATCTCAAGTGTCAGGTAGACCTTTGTGTAGAAAGAATTTCTGCATTTGATGACAAGCTGGGAGATTTCCAATTCTCTTTAAATCAGAGATCATTTGCTTCATATGGTAATAAATATATTTAAAAGAAAACAAATCTATATATTTATTTGCCACAAAACTCAAAAGCACTTTGAATTCCATAAAGGTGCTAGGAAAATTTAAAGAAGACTAATCTTATAAGGAATAAGGAATATTCTATATTCCTTATACATATTCCATAAGTATATGGTATTAAAGTATCATTTACCATGACCAAGACAGATATGATAATACGTGTAAATATTTTATATATACATATTATAATTATGTATTTAAAAATCTAATCTAGGGCTTCCCTGGTGGCGCAGTGGTTGCGCGTCCGCCTGCCGATGCAGGGGAACCGGGTCCGCGCCCCGGTCTGGGAGGATCCCACATGCCGCGGAGCGGCTGGGCCCGTGAGCCGTGGCCGCTGGGCCTGCGCGTCCGGAGCCCGTGCCCCGCAACGGGAGAGGCCACAACAGAGGGAGGCCCGCGTGCCACAAAAAAAAAAAAAATAAATAAAAATAAAAATCTAATCTAAAGTTAAAAGTGCTCTAAATTTAACTATTATGAAATTTAAAAACAATTTGTAATACTAAAAGATATATTTGAAATCCCTTGTATATACTCCTGATGCATAAAGGTTGTTTTATATTCCCATAGTTAGAAAAGGTTATCTCAGAGTGGCAACACCCCGACAAATCACTGGTATTGGAGAAGGATGACTAATGTATTTATCATTAATATGACCATTATTACAATTTTAATATTATATTTAAGAGGCCTTGTATTCATCGACATGCTTATTACCAGAATGCCAAATTGGAGAAGTCAAAGTCTATTAACTGCATTTTCAGCTCTTTCTGATCTGGATAGGGCTGATGAACAACACATTTATGAAAACAACCTCCAGTCCTTCTAAGAGCCCTAGGCAGCTCTCCCATATTGGCATGAACTGGGCTGCATGCTTGGTCTCCTTGGTTATTCTGGAATCCATATACCCATGTGCTTAACTGAGCATATTAAACTCTGACTTTCTGTCCTTTGTCCTTTGCTATTATTTTTGTGTGAACAACTTCCAGTTCAACTATGAGAAATTCTCTTAGGTCTTAAAATTTACAGTTCCTCTCTCAATATTTCCTGTTAAACTGTCAGTGTTTATTCCCAGTGACGACAGTCGCAATCCAGAACTAACAGCCTGCTGTTTCCAAATACTTATTTCAATATTTGTGTTAAATGCTGTCTTTGTAATCTGCTAATTTGCATTTGTTTTCAAGGATAAAGCCAAAAAACAAAACCTTGAGTCATTTTTATAAATATGCATCTAGTTTTTAGGAAACTGAATTCAAAAGATTTGAGCATAGTCTCTCATCCTTATAATGGTTATCTGGGAGACTCAGTATGGCCACCCTTATTGTCCTTAAGTAATCTTGCTCTGGCAGGAAATCGTGCAGAGTCAACAAATGCATCAGGCTGATGACAAAACTGAAGAACATTGAGATTGCTTAACATTCTGCATCAGGGAAGCACAGCACTAGATTTCTACTTCCTTGGAGTTGAAGACTTTTTAACACATAAAGCTTGCTAGGCAGCACATTTCCAATGGTGCTTTAATTAACAAAGAAATAGAAACATGAAGGAAATCAGCATGTCCTTTCAGACTGGTAGCATGCGCAGCCCCGCAAAAGCAAAGCTGGAGCTACTAGAGTGAAAAAATCAGTAAGTAGTGTTGGTATTTGCCTCCCTTTTTCTGTCACATGTAGATTCTCCAGAACTTTCATCAACTTTATTTTAAAGTCAGAATTAATATTAAGTGGGAAAATACTGATGGAAACACTAAGAATCTGGAGTATATCTACTCCATCAATATTCAACACATGCTTGATAATAATAGCTTCCTCTTTAGACACAGGTACAGCGTGGACAAAAATCATAACTGAGTAGTTGCTTACATGGTGCAAACATAAACAAAAGAAATACTTTATACAGATTTATCAAAGATTTCTGGCTGTTCGTATATCATATCTATGTGTTTTTAGTAAATAACAATAAGAGAAAGATCAGTATGTAGTAATCAGAAAACTAATAATTAATTAAAAAGCTAAAATTTTATATGGACAAATTTACACATTGTAAACAATGACCAGCTCAGTAAATAGATTGCAGTCACAGTAAATCATGTTTACTAAGCACCTGTTGTTCATGTGAGGTTTTATATGTTATCTATCACACAGATCCCCTTTGGAGATATATGTTATTGTATATTAAACATGAAAAACTAAAATCAGGGTTTCAGTAACTTGGGTAAGTTCACACACCTAAGTAGTGGTGGATCTGGAGATTTGAACTCAGTCTTCCTTTTTTTAAATCAAAATGCACTGCGTCTTTGTACTTTTGAATTATTGCAAGTTGTATCAGTTATATTTCAACTGTGACATATAGCATAACGAGGCTCACTTAAAACCCATTCTGAATTTCTTATAAATCGCCGCCTTTGCTGTTGGGCCTAGAAAACTAAACACTCACTTTATTAGACTTCCTTGCAGTGGAGGTACCATGTGACTTGGTCAGGGCCAATGAAGTAAAGTATTAAAAATAACCACTTAAAATGGGAATTTGACTATTGGAGGCCATTTGATGTCAGATTAGAAAACATTAGTATGTAGTATAAAAGATTTTTTCAGATCCCATCTACTCTACCATGTGATACAAATCATTAGCAATCGAGTCTTTGACACTAATTGAAATAGTAGGTACATTTCAGAATATTGGTGTATGTGCCCCCTCTGTGCCTCTTTCAGCAAATTCCTATGAAAAAAATAGGTAAACTTGGACTAATAGTAGCCAACCTACAAGCAGAGATGGAAGGTAATACTGCTTTGCTAAGGGAAGTGCTCTCTGTGTACAGTCTGTATTTGATGAGAATTTTATAATTTGGAAACTTGTGGTATTGAAAAACCCAATTGCTTCTATACCTCAGGCTGAAGTGTTTATAAGCAGTGGCTAGGAAGTTTAGGGCCTTAGCTGGAGACAAACCCAGGCCTTGGCAGGTATGTGAGCCCACGACAAAGATCAGATTGGGGGTGTTATCTTGTCTGATAATGGCTAACATTCAGACCAACCATCCTCATGATGACATCTAAGCATCAAAGAACTATCAACATGGTAAACAATTTACTGGCCAAAATATAGTCGAAGATGAGAACTCAGAGATGTAAGTCTACACTCAAAGCTGCTCTTGCCTTAAAGGCATCTGCCTATTTGAAAGAACATCTACCTGACTGCAAAAGAACTGTGCTTTTGGCAGTCTTGCAGGATCAGGAGGAAACCAAATTCTAAGTCAGAGCCACCAAGAGTAGGAATTCTGCTTAACTTCCCCCTGTTCTTTCATCCAGAATCCCCAAAAGCTATAACCCTAAAATAAGTAAGTAACAATGGAAATAAACTAGCAAGATTTGAAGTCAGACTGTCATTTATCTGAGTGATTCAGGGAACCTCAAGTCTTGCACTCGAACTTAGGAGCTCCTAGACTAATAGTGTCCCAGGAACCTGACAGAAGCCTATGAAGAGCCTCTCAGAGAGAAGATGCCATAATTCTAGGCCTAAAATTATTCTTACAAATCATTTTTCAAATGCAACATCATGCACAGTGAAAGTACCAGGGATTTAGGAAAGCAAGACACCATGAGTGGGAAGCAGCAAAACAAACAAAAAAAGATAGTGGAAACAGAATCACAAAGCCTTAATATATCAGAATTACCAGGACCAGACTATAAACCAGCCAAACTAAATGTTTAAAGAATAAAATCCAAGCTAGAAAAATTTGGCAGTTTAGCGAACTGCCATCTTCCCGCACAAATCTATTGTTTTGGCTGACTGGAAGCCCTGGGTGTTGAAAGATTGAGTAGCGGAGCATAGAAGCTGGTGTCTAAGACCGTATGTCCCTAGGCTTGAAAACTATGTCTAGATAAGATCCTTGATTGTGGTTACTTGCTCATGGAACTGACCCGAAGTGAAAAACCCAAACCCCTACTATACTGACAAGGGTATTTGTTGTGAAAGAAATCCCAGCCTGGCCAGCTGCAGCATAGCTACCCTCAGGCAATCATCAGGCTCCTGAATTTGCACAGAAAGATCATCCCGTCCAAGGCCCATCTCATATGTGGTCGTGGAAGAGGACGGACCAGGAATACTCTGTTTGTCTCCCCAAGAAACCACCTCGAACAGGAGCTGTGTAGCATATTTGATATTCGCTATGGACCAGCCACTGCTGTTTCTTTCCCATTTTTTTCCCTAATGGGGAGTTTCTATTGGGTTTATTTCATTCCTCCTCCACCACTGAGTGCTGGCTGTGTTGTAAGTAGGTAATTTTAATCTGAAGACTTATTAACTAATAAAAGACGAGTAACTTTAACAGAGGTAAAATAGCACTCTAAAGGATATGGAAATAGTAAATATCGAGAGAAGTTACCACCTCTAGGCCTAAAGAAGAGTACTGAAAAGAGAAAAGTTTTTGTTTTTTTGTATGTCTGCACCATGTGGCTTGCGGGATCTTAATTCCCTGACCAGGGATCGAACCTTCACCCCCTGCAGTGGAAGCAGAGTCTTAACCACTGGACTGTCAGGGAAGTCCCCGAAGGAAAGTTTTTGGAAGAGCCTCTCCGCACCCGTTAATGATGAGACTCAGACCTCGTTGGCGAGGATGTGGCAGCAGCCTACTGGATTGTGGAGTTTTCTGAGATGTCACGGACCAGAGCTGTTTTGCAGCCAGGGTGCCAGCCGAGATGAGCAGGAAGCTGCCCACCGGGGTGCTGGTGGACAGGGACAGATAACTTACCTGTTGGGGTGACAGCAAAGCTCACTAGAGGTTGGCAACCACTGGATCCCCTGTATATAGCTGACAGCCATGCCATGGAGACAATGAAGCAGGCGTATTGGAACCAGGAAGAGAAACTCCTGCCTCTGCTTTTCCTTGAAATAGCCCTCCAGTACCCTCTATTTTCAGACTAATGCTGTGCTAGCCAGCAAAGGGAAAATGTTTATGGGTCCAGAGCCAATTTTACAAAACAAGCAAAGAATTGTCGACTTCAAGCTGAGAGGCAAAAAATCGATAACTGACAAATGTTGACTTTGCAATGAGGTGGCCTGTGGAAAATTCCATAGATTTGATCACTCCAACATTTGCACTCCAACATTGGCAACTTAACTTCTGTTATTGTTTAGGGTTTTCTAAACTTCTCTCAGCTGAGAGTGGAAAGATGACTTAGTTCTGGGTGATGAGATAGGCTAGTTCTCCTTCCATTTTTTTCCCTTTTGCCTGGAATGTGCACAAAATGACTGAGGCTGCAACACCCATCTTAGCACTGATAGGAAACGGCTACGATGATCACACATCAACATAATTAAATGTATATATATTTATATATAGCTTTAAAATGTGTGTATTATAAAAGAACACTCTGGGTGAGAGTCACTGAGTCTATGTAAGAGTATAAGTGTTACTAAAAAGACATTTATATCTAGACTTACAAAATGCATTTATATAAATGAATATGCTTTGAATTGTGAGTTTACCACTGTTTATTTTACATGGAATCACACTCAGATGTATCATGATATATAACAACTTTTTATTCCTGTAACTTTAATATTCTCTATGAATTCTTTGACTCCATTCCATCCTTCCAGCATTTGGATGGCAGAGGGCAAGACACTAAATATTTGTCCAATTTGGCCCAATAGAGTAATTTAAAGAATCTTTTAATATGTCAGTTTTTCATAATTCCTTGAGTTCCCCCTTGTCTTCTCCAACATGTTTTATGGATGTATAAGGGGCTTGCGTTACCTTGTGGCCCTAGGGGTTAAGAGGGAGCCCTGACTTATATTTAGGTAAAAAAAAAGTGGCTGGTGTCTGCAGCTCTGTGGTTATCAGTCTTGTCACTAGGAGTTCTGCTGGCATCTGCAGCTGAAACCGCCATGTGATGTAACCAGTTGCAGCTTGATTTGGGTCTGGTGGTTTTGCTTAGCTGACCAGACCCTGCATCATCTCTTTCTGTCTCTGTCAGTCTCTCTGAGATCTTCCATATGCTTCAAATGATGCCTTGGCCAAGGCTAGCCACCCTGCAGACTGATTCAAGGTCGTCTGTATTTTTGCCATTGTGGTCCTCGTGACTTGATCCCTAGCTCTCAACGTAGATCTTGCTTGTCCCTAAAATGATATCATGAACTTCCTGGTCCTCGTATGCAATATAGGAGCCAAGGAAGACTTACCAGTGCTAAGCAAACCCTTCCTACCTGACCACACTATTTGATCCTCTTTGCTGGCCTGGAGCCATCCCATATTGTCTTGGGCTGCCTTGCACAAGCGGGATCCTCCCAGCATCCCAAACAGGAGGTAGGAAAACAATACTTGTTTTTTGGCATCCCTCTCAATCTACCAAACCTTCCTCTCTGCCTCCAAGACTTTGGCCTGGAGTTCAGTGGTCAGGGCATAGGTCACTGCATTGTGACCTCTCTCCTACAGGCCCTTATTCCTTCCGCAGTCCCCCGGGGTTGGAAGGGACAGACTTGCCACTCTTCCTTCTTCCAGCCTTCCCCGCAGCTCATTTTTTCCTCTTTCTAAGGTGGGACCTGCTCTCCGGGTGGGCTGGGTTATCCTCTAATCAGATTAAACATCCCTCCTCATGAAGGAAACAAGAGAGCGGGAAGTATTCTGTCACTACAAGTAAAATCTATGTCAATAGGTATAAATTTGTGTCAAAATGTCCAATGCCTATTGTGTGTGTGTATGTATATGATACTTATACCATAATTTCTTTAGGAAAATCTTTTCTGTATTGATGGACATACTAGAACATTCCTCTGCTTATTTCTTTTTGCATTTGTACTGTTATCTTTTTTCTGCATAGTTCTATAAGGCTTTTACATAAAAGTTTAAACATATTTTATAGTTCGATGCGTATTAGCTTATTCTCCATTAAAAAAGTCAATTTATACTTCTACCATCAACGCATAGGAGTTTCTGTTTCCTTTGCCAATACTGGATTTTGACTTTTATCACTGCCAATTTAATAAAGTGAACAATTCCATCTAAATTGTATCTAATTTTATTTTTAGGAATTTGAATATCTTATATTGGCCATTTGTATTCTTTAACGACTTGCCTAGTTCAGTTTGCCTATTTCATTTTATTTTAATTATTATTCATATGGATTTGTAAAAAATCCTTGTGTATGCTAGGGAAACAAACCCTTTGGCATCAGTGATGCAATTATCTGCCCTTGTTTGCTATAGTCTTTCCAACATATTTACGGAGATTTTGAAATATGCTGACCTTTCCATTTTTTCTGGTTATATTTTTCAGTAACTTCTTTTTTGATTTCTTCTTTGCATGACTTTAAAAATAGTCGTCCATATTTCTTTTGATATTTTAGGGTTTCTTTTGTAACTTTTAATATTGAAACCATCTGGAATCTATTTGATATAAGCAGTAAATTTGAAATCCAGCTTAAGATTTTTTTAAATGGCTAACAAGTTATTCCAATAGCATTTATTCAATAATTCACTTATCTCTCCCTGTTAAGTGCCATCTTACCACATAGTAAGAGTCTTCACATGTACTTGGGCCTATTTCTTGACTATTGATGCCATCTGATTTCTCTCTCTCTTTGTAATCCTGTATAGTATTTATTGCATGGCTTAAGTAGCTATAAATTACTTTTATTTTTCAGCTGTGGCTGAAAAATAATTTTAATTTTGCTTAATGTTTTTAAAAAATAATTTTATTTATTTGTTTCTGGCTGTGTTGGGTCTTCGTTGCCGTGCAAGGGCTTCCTCCAGTTGCGGCGAGCAGGGACCACTCTTCATCGCGGTGCGCGGGCCTCTCACTATCGTGGCCTCTCTTGTTGCGGAGCACAGGCTCCAGACGCGCAGGCTCAGTAGTTGTGGCTCACGGGCTTCGTTGCTCCGCGGCATGTGGGATCTTCCCAGACCAGGGCTCGAACCCGTGTCCCCTGCATTGGCAGGCAGATTCCCAACCACTGCGCCACCAGGGAAGCCCTTTGCTTAATTTTTATCCAACTAAATAGTGAGTCATTTTGGCATGTTTCAAAAAATAGCAAATTGGGATTTTTAAATGGGTTTAAATTAAATTTGTAAATAGTCTAGGGAAAAATGATATTTTGATAATTTGAGTTTTCCTGCCAGACAGTGAGGCATATATCTTCATTTGTGTGGATTTAAAAAAAATGTCCATTAATAAAATGTTGTTATACAGGGTCTACCTATTTCTTGCTAATTTTATTTCTAAGAATTTCATATTTTTCTATTATATTTGCTAATGGTATATTTTCTTTCATTTTCTAAGTATTTCTTTTTTACATATAGGAAAGCAGTATATCTTTTGGCAGAGTAATTTTATACCTTACTAAAATTTCTAATTGGATCTCAAATTCTTGTACTTTTTTTTAGTACTGAAGCTAGATATCAGTGGTTTGTTTTCTCATTCATTCATTCAACTCTGTAACGAGGGGTAGAGAGTGAGCTGGGGCTGTGGGCAGCTGTGCGCTTCCTGCTGTCCTCCCAAGTCTGATGACCTCCTGTCACTGTGGAAATTGATTTCATGAAGCACGATCAGTGTGAAGCTCCACAGCTTATGGGCTGTCTTTTCTTTCTCCAGTTCACTTTATTCAGCGGCTCTCAGGCTACTTTTCCCCATTCTCCTCCAGCCCAGCTTTGCCATCAAGTCTCGACTCAGTCAGCAGTTCTGATCAATGAAAAGAGGAATTGCTTGGCCTCAAATTCTCTCCCTCAGTTCTGCATCCTAGTCAGTCCCTCCCTGTCTTTATCCGTCTTGGTGAGGGTACTTACTAGGTTCTTCAACCTTGTTCACATATTGATACTTCCCACATACTACACTGACTTTGTGATTGAGGAAAATACCCTGAACTTGTACTTTAAATTTAATTGAATGTGACAGATATTCTCCATTTATTCAATTCCTAGTTATTCTCTTGAGTGTATGATGGGGGTTGTGACTGTTCCTTGTTTTTTTTCATATGTTTTTGTTTATGTTTGCTCATTTGGATGATTTAAGAAAGGCAAAAGAGCGTACATTTACTGTTTTCCTACAAAGCCACACATACTTATTTTAACAAGCACTCAATATTAGCTTTTATTGTTATGCTTCCTTTGAGTGTCATTTCTTTACTTTTTTCAATCTTACTCTTTCTTCAAGGTGTGGAAACTAAATTGTTTTGCATGTATAGATGCATTTATAAAACCTTTGTTTTTATTATTCGTATATATGGTTCTTTCTTAATTAAAGCAGTTTTATTTTAACCCTCGATACTAGTATTCTCACATTAAGATACAAAAGTTTTATCTTTGTAATAATGACCATTTTTCTATTTCCTGTTGCAGTTCTTGGAGTGTTCATTAAAAAAATGTCTGTATGAATGCATGTATATTTCGAAGATGGGATCATATATTCTTCCTCAGTACATAAAAATTTGTTAACTTATATATTATAAATCTGGAGGAGCCACATTAGACTTTCAGTGGTGGCAAAGTCTGATTCTCTTAAAATATGTAATGCTTCTTTTATATATTGTTTCATGTTTTACAATAAATATATAATTAAGCAAACATTTACAATAATATTCTGATATTATCTGAAATGCCAGTTCACACATTTTACATTCTCAGAGACTGTATGATGCAGATGAAAGAGCAAGTGTAGAGTCTTAACAGACCTCGGCATGAACCTCCCATTGAAAACACTAGGGATTAATCTTTCAATCAAATAGAGCTATTGCCACTCAAGCACATTATAAATTGCTAACATATATTGAGCACTTATGGTATACCAAGTGCTGTGTTAAACCCTTGATTCTCATTATCTTCTTCCATTTTCACAACAAACCTGTAAGGTACAAATTATCACCTATTCTACACTTCAGCTAGAAATATTTAATTTTGCTTCATTATGTCTAGGACTTCCCTCTAAGTATTATTTTTCATAAAATTCTTAATTAGGATGGAGATATCTGTATAGATGTTTGCTAAAGAATGGTTACCTTAAAGTAAGGGTAAGCATAGAATATAGACACTGAACTATCTCATAATTAATTATTTGGTAAAATTAAATAAAACCCATTCAGAGCAAAGCAATATTAAGAGTAATTTCCATACTGTATTACTTTTCTTTAATAAAACCCCGCGATTTCCTTTTTGAAACATATTTTATTTTAAAGCTAGTCAATAGAACTATTTATTTTTATTAAACAAATTATCTTCAGTTAACGGAAAGAGTGGTAGATTTTCCGTTGTTGATACGTGAAAGAGATTTGACCCATAAAAAGTGGCTGTTTCGTAGATTCATTTGCCGGGTAAACTGTCAGGTAGCCTCCCTAAATGGGCTGTCGTGTTATTTCATTTATTTTTATTATTTGAACTCAAATTAACTCCACAGTTTCACAATTTATCTCATGAATCTGAGCAGTTAAGTAGGACAGAAGAAAAGGTACAGTTCCATTCGGCTCTAACATATCATTGGCTGTCAGGTAAGCCTTGTTAGGCTGTCCATCCTCATTTAACTATCCCACAAGATCTCTTAATGAAGTTAAGCCCCAAGTTCACTCCAATAATTCTGTGGCAAGAGTTTGTGCAATGTAACAATTCATCACTTGTCAGGAAGGCACTTTTAGTTTATACATTTAATAAGGGCATCCTCTAGCTTGGTTAATTAGAAGTGAACAGTTTGCATATTTACTAAATGCAGAGTGTCATTGCCACCACGGCCTATTGCCTACATGAATTATTTCTCTATCTGCAATAAACAGCTGGGTAATTATTACTGCCATAATCAGATAAATTCCCTCTGTAAGGCTTTTCTTACATGGCAATTCTTTGAACTCATCCAAAGCTGAACAAAATTTATGAACTCCAGCAGCGAGGCCACTTTTTCATACTAGGTTGTCCCTGTTCCCTGTTTCAAGGACATAAGTGGAGCACCATAGATATTGTGTAAATAAGGAGAATAAATATGATTACCTAAAAATAATGTTTCAATAAACCACATTTTAAAAATATAATGTTCCGATCTCAGCCAACTAAATGATAGCAGTTTGGCTTTATCGAATTGTATCTAGGTGACAGGCTCTTTTCGTAAGGGCTAGCCTAAGACATAAAGAAAATAACATTTTAGTTTTCAAGGACCAAGTTAGTCTGTAGTGTTAACCGTCCACATGACTTTCTTTCTGTAGAATCACTTTATATATGAAGAGACAATAATTATAGCAATTAATTTGGTAGAATTTAGATAGTAACATACTAAAGTGTCTAACTTAAAGTACAGCATGTAATCTTTCTTTTAAAAACAGTCTATTATTTATCCATCATTAGTAATTAATGACATAATCCATATAATCACTTTAAAATATGGAATGATATCAACTATTTGATCACAGCCTTTTTACGTTATTTTTATTTTTACCAAGAATGCACTACCTTTAACAATTTGCTATTTCAAAACATTTTTAAAGCCAAGTATATAAAAAGGAAAAAAAAACCCTTCATTCCTGAGATAGAATTAATAAAAGGAAAAAGCTTATTACATCGGGTACAATTTTCTTATATATGTATCTGTATATATATTTAACGTTTTTCAAATTTAACTCTTTATACAATGAATTTCAAGAAGTTTACAAAAGACATTTATGAGTAAAAAAACAAGGATCATGGTAAAGGAAAATACAGAATGATAACTCTGATGGTGTGATTGATCAGGGGATGTGATTAGTTAAGCATGTCCCATTGTCAAAATGGAGAAAACATTACTGCATATGCAAGAAACAGCTTTTCTAGAAATTTCTGGAAATTTCACATATGAATCCTCAATAGGAGACACAGTAAGGTAGTGAACAGTGACTTCTGTAACTTTTTTTTTTTTTTTTAAACAGAAAAGAGCTCTCTGAATTTCAAGTCTCTCTTTTTTGTGGTGATATTTGGGGGGGAAAAAAGAGCCAGAACGTAGCAATAAATTGTTACTCATTTGAAAGCAAGGGACTAAAATATGTTGGTTTGTGGACTTAGCCTGGTGGTTGTCCAACTTGGAGGAATGGATGGATTAGAAGTTCTTATCTTTCACTTATCCTAGCTGATCCTCTGATAGGAGGTGGATGGAGGAGAGTTGTTTTTTGTGTTTTTTTCCCCTGTTTAATTCTGTGTTAAGGATTGGTAATGCTGTTTTTAATATTGCTGATTGAGAGTAAATTTATGTGGTGGAAATCAGATTTGGGTACCTGATATCTTAATAATACACATTTACAGTCATACTTGAAGTTACATTTTAAGTTACTGTGCAAGTGTATTGAGAAACTGTAACTATGCCTAAAAAATTATTTAAAGTACCATCCAACCGGCTATTTGCCCTTCACCTTATTTGACCTCTTTGAAGCACATGACAGTGTTGATTACTTTCTTCTCTACTCTCTCGTAACTTAGATTCTCTGAAGGCACTCTCTCCTGGCTTCCTTTCTACTTTTCTGCTCGTTTCCTCTCCATTTCTTTTGTGTACTCGCCTTTATTTGCCTGATCTTGAATATTAGTATTCTCTCTTTGATGCACTTGCCTTTTCATTCTTTATTCTCTGGACAGTCTCCTCCACTTCAGTGACTTCTGTTACCACTTATGTTTTGATGATTATAGATCTGAATATTCTCCAGCCAAGAATGTTCTGATTATTATAAATATTTATTCAAATGCCTGCTAACACTGCCACTTGGACACCTCAAATTAAGCATCTTTATATGTGAAGTAATAATTTTTTCCCCAAATCTCTTCTTCTTATGGTGAACTGGACCATTTTTCATTTCAGTGCCCAAGCCAGAAACATGGGATTCATACTAAAGATGCTTTTCTCCATTCTGTTGATGACCAAGCTGTATCACTTCTTTTCCTAGCCCTCAGTTCTCATTCCTCATCAAGCCGTCCTTCCTTCTGCCGCCTGAATGATTCTGAAATACAGATCCGATTAATGTAATCTGTTGTATTTCCTTCCTTTTAAGGTTTCCCTAGTAAAAGGTGACTTAGAGGTCCTAGAAATATGTAAACTATAAACACGAGGATTATGTTTGAGAGCATCTTCATATTTGAGAGCATCTTCTTGGCATAAGAATTAAGCAAACCCAAAGTAAATGCATTGTAGTCTTAAATAGTTATAATACTTAAAAGCTTGGATCGTTGAGAAAAAATTGTTAACAGGTATCTTAGTTAAAATATTATTGTAGAATGGGAATTCCTAAAGAGTGTGTGTGTGTATATATAGAGAGATACAACTAACAGATGTGTGCGTGTGTATATATATATATATATATATATATATATATATATATATAATAGAAATTTTGTGACGAAGAGGAAATGTATGCAGTGGTGTCATACTACAAAAGCAGTGAATTAAAAAAGCATCACTTTTTAAAAAAATACTTTTTCCGTTCCCCCTTTGTAATGCCTTTAAGCTTTTTCCATCTTGTTACCCTTCTCATCTGTCTATTTCCTCTCTCAGGAGTGACATTGAAGAGAACTGAGAGAAAATCACCCCAGTTTCTATCTCTCTCTGTTCTTTCTACTACTATTCTGTAGTCTTTTCTTATCCTGGCTAAGAATACATAGGATAAGATTCTGTTTAGCATTCATGTGAAAGAGATATCTAAGATCAATTAGAAAATAATTGGTCAATAAATAGTTTTCCCAAACTCATTTATTGAAGTTACATGTGATAGACTGCTTTAAAATAGTTGCCATCATCCTATGGTAGGTCAGTGCTTTATGATAGCATCAGGATTAGTTTAGAGAGGTCCCTGATCCGTGTTGAGTGGATTGCATGAAAAAGCCACCACAATTATTTTTGCTTTAAAGTGAAGTTAACACATTTTAAATAAGAGACGATGTGTGATTTTGGAGTAAACGCAAAGTAAATAAGATCTTACAATTCTTTTCATTTGAAATGGGAACTTTAGCTACTCAACCCTGAACTCTACCCCAAACAAAACTTCAGCAGCTTGAGCCTCCTTCTCCACAGCTGAACAAATTACTGTGAAGATACACTCCCAAGGGAGAGAGAATGTGATGTGCCTTGAGCTACCTTTTTGCAAGAAAGCCCCCATGCTGTGTCTCAAAGTCACCGTCTATAAAGTCATTTCATTTCACAAAGAACAGGAACCTTGTTAATGATACCTGCCCCTTACCAACCTCAGGGGGATGTTGTGAGGATGAACTAATGTCTGTGAAGCATTTGGAGCTCCTGAAAATGATGCACTGAGTCAATATATTTTATTATTATGCCTATTATTGTACTTAGCTCAATGTTACTCTCAATTATTGGACATCATATATATTACATAAAATTTTACTTCCTTTTATAGAAGTTGTCCAGAATAGTAAAAAGAAAATAATTTTACAGTGATATATGTGCATATGTTTAGAAAGAATGCTATGCAAAAAATACTTTTCAACTGAGTCTATTCAAAAGAGCCAGAAGAAGAAAAAACTTGATTTTCATGAATGATCTTTCAATGGAGTCTTATTGCTTTTTAAAATCATGAAAAGTACGCAAATGAAATAATGGAGCAATTGGATGCTCCCTTTTTACGATCAGAGTGAAGTCATGGTACTGTAATTTTATGACATTGACCATTATCTTCTTTTTTCATTGTCAAAATATCTAGTCTATAGCTTACAAATTTGCTAGCATTAGCCTTCGAGAGACTATTCACCCTTGGTCAGGAAACCTTTCTTCTGCTGTAAAGTGCATTGCCCCCAACTTGCTGTTGATAGATCAAGTCTACCAAAGAAAGCTGGAGTTTTTTGTGAATAATCCCTCCTCATTTCATTACCTCTCCCCTCCATCCCAGCTTGCTTGCTTTAGTGAAAGCCTGTTCATTGTTCTGTTCCCAACTCCAGTGCCTTTTCTGACCCCTCTAATCAGAGTGGAGCTCTCTGAACTTAAGCACTGTTTATGTGTTTCTTCATAGACGTATTCTGTCTATAAGCTAGTTAGTTATCAGCTATTTTATTTGCAAGCTACTTGAAAGCAGGGACTGGACTTTACACAACTTTATTTCTTTGAATATTTTAAACATACTTATGACTGCCTGAGTGAATAAACAAATGTGTGTTAATTTTCTTCATGATAGTAACTGTAAAAGTAGCTTAGACATTTTGAAGGGAAATTGATCTATACTACAAACAAAGGATTTTCAAGAGTTACTGAAAAGTGTTTTATGAGAGCCCTTTTCTAAATGTTTTCAAAATGTGAACGTCTTAACTCCGGATTTCAGAGTAAGGTGTGATTACTTTAAAACCATATTTTCCCTTTTGAAAGCACTGCCCTAATGAAATTTACAACACCTGTCCAGCAATTCCAGGGCCTAGGTAACCAGGTAGATAAAATTAGTGGTTTAATTGATTTGACTGACTTAACATGAAGCTTTTGTTTCAAATGCAAATATTTTGAGTATCTTAATGACTTCCAGATCATCTGTTCTAAGGTTTTATCAGTCTCAAAATATTTTTGGATGTCACGTACCAACTCCAAGCATGTAATTGCTTTATTTGTGGTTAGTAATTTTACTTATATTTTAGACTTAGCTTCCCTTTTTCCTTTTATTATCTTCTTATTTGGTTACATTAATATGGACAGATTGAGAGTAGACAATTGTTAGAGATACAGCATAAGTCCATTCAATAAATTTAACTAAAATACTTCTATGTCATAACATACCACAGCAGAAACTCATGCTATTCAGCTATTTTTATTTTGAAGGCTTCTTACAACAGAAGATATCACTGACTTTGCCATCAAAGAGAGTGAGGACTCTAGAGAATTGTTTAAATCCATTTTCTTAGAACTATATATTTTTCTTAAGGATGGTACAGATGATAGCTTTTTGTTTTTATTTGAGAAAGTATGGAATTTTGGGCATCTGTGCTTTTAAAACAATCTCCATATAATTTTTAAATTTCTCTGTCAAAATTATGATTTCTATGGAAGTATTGGGATGTACATATCCTGTCTCCTTTGTAGTACTTCATAGTGCTTTAGCTAATATGGTGATATTCATAATTAGATCATTAACTGAATATAATTGCATCGCTTCCTGATGTCATACTGGTGAGTAGAATCGAATCACCTTACTTCCTCAACAGAGCTGACAATCTCATTGCTGTAACTAGTGCTTCTCAAACTTTAGCAGGCAGGAGATTGACTCAGGGTCCCATCCCCCAGAATTTCTGATTGAGTCGGTCTGGGCCAGAGCCTGAGAATGTGCATTTCTAGCGGGTCCCCAATGAAGCTGCTGCTGCTGTGCAGGGACCACACTCTGAGAACCACTGTCCTTGGCAAAGAGCCAGAGTCTGGGTTCTACGTCCCCTTCCCAAGGGAGGCTTTCTCAATGTGGCTTCTTCCCTCTTCTAATTAAACCACCAGAAGTGATGAAATGCACTGCTAGTCGGCTGAGAAATAGTTAAAAAGGAGGCTCGCACCTAGTTTATACCAGATATTGGGCCAAATGTTTTGAGAGGGGCACACCTTAACCCTGACCTTCAGGACCTTAGCACATAGTAGGAGGAGTGCTGAAGTGGTGCATGTTTACAGGTATAATTTGTTATAGAAAGTAGGAGACATATAAAAGAGGAGTAAAGGATTGTTAGAGTAGGAACAGCTAGAGAGTGATTCTTTTCAAAGGGATCTAGAAGCCTTTTTAGAGGAAAGAGTAGACATTTCTGGTCTTTATTGTTGTTACTGTCGTTCAGCTGTACGAGAAGATAAATATTATACACAGGGCTTCCCTGGTGGCGCAGTGGTTGAGAGTCCGCCTGTAGATGCAGGGGACGCGGGTTCGTGCCCCGGTCCGGGAGGATCCCACATGGCGCGGAGCGGCTGGGCCCGTGAGCCATGGCCGCTGGGCCTGCGCTTCCGGAACCTGTGCTCCGCAACGGGAGAGGCCACGACAGTGAGAGGCCCACGTACCGCAAAAAAAGAAAAAAAATTATACACAATTTTTTTAGTACTGTATTTTGAAATGAATAAGAAAATCAAACAAAATGGCAAAATATATAGCTCCCTTCTGAATGGCATAGGCGGCCATCTTAATAATTTTTATTATGGTAAATAAAGTATTACGTGAGTCTGCTGAACGAATACTGAATTGTGAATAATTTAGTCAGTAATATATAGAAGAGAATAATTCCCAAATTGTAATTGTGAATTTGGATGTTTTTTATCGTATAAATATTATTCGTTTCTGAAAGTAATTTTGAGTGGAGTGCTCTGTTTTCTTCAAGAAATAGTTTTTGAAGGTACATTATTTTTCTTCTTTGGCTCAGACCTTGGACAAAAATCAAGAAACAATTTAAAAGGACGAGTCATTGTGACGAGAGAAAGAAAAGGTGCAATGCAAGGAAGCATGAATTATTGCATGATAACAAGTAATCATTAGCTTTCATCTGGGCTCAGAACTGAGCAGAATCACGGACTTGTTTTTGTAGTCACTTCTCTCAGGTTCCTGTCGTCATTCATATACGCAAACTTCCATATTTATATGGAGACAATAGAGTGAATTCTTTACGACAGTAATCATATCCAATGTAATGGTCCTACTGTCGAGGACTATCTCTGTAAAATCTATTTATTTATTCATTTAAATAAACATGGATAAAACAGACATAGTCGTTATAGAGTTTGCAATCTAGTGGGTGAGACGTACATTAAATAAGCAAATACAGCCATAGAGACATAATTATAAATGTTAAGTTCTATAGAGGAAAAAATAGAATTATGGTATGATGAGTGAAAATAACAGTGGGAGAAAATTCAGCTTGCTGTGAAAGGAGTTCAAGGCAGAAAATACAGTGTAAGTGAAGGTCCTGAGGTAAACCGTTTCTAGGAAAGGAAATAGGGTCATTGGGTAAATTGTTTGCTAGGAAATAAATA
The DNA here is from genome assembly GCF_002837175.3 of Physeter macrocephalus. Lineage (NCBI taxonomy): Eukaryota > Metazoa > Chordata > Mammalia > Artiodactyla > Physeteridae > Physeter > Physeter macrocephalus. The sequence goes on from NC_041217.1 coordinate 16,699,626, forward strand.
AAGCCATGCTGACCAAAGCACTGTAGTCACAGGAGGAGTGGTATGAAGTGAGATGGAGAGATAAACAGGGCCGATCCTGAAAGGCCTGTGGGTTTTTATCGTTTGTTAGTTGCTTGTGCTAGTTAGCTTTTAAGGATCTTGTCAGTTTCTGTCTCTATTTATACATTATGATGTTCATTAGCATTCTTTATATACTCAGAAATAGCAAGTGGAAAACATGTGTTAAGAAGAGATGACATGTGTGGCTGCAAATGCAAAAGTTTGTCCATTCCAAGGTCGCGTGTAGCTCCGCAGTTATAATGTTATGATCTGATGATGAAGAAGAGTAGCGATAGTTCATTTAAACCGTTCCAAAACAAAGCAGCTTTTCCCGTTTGCGGACTTTGGGAAAATCATATGGATACTACAATATTCAAAGTTACAGAAAAAAAAAGGTCTATCGATATCTAAATAAAATATTGGATTGGGCAAAATGTATGGTATGAGTATAGTATTGTGCTTAAAGGCATGGATTTTGGTGTCAGACCTAGATTTAAATTCTAACTCTGCCACTTTCTAGTTTGAGAGTTTGGGCAGAGATCTCACCTCTGTGAAATGGGTGTGGGTAATATCTGCATCACAGGACTACGAAAGGATTAAATGAGGTATTATAGATGTCTTAGCCAGGAAGCTCTTGGAAACAAAGTGTAAGTCAAGGATTAAACTGCCAATCCTTTATTTGGGTGGTTCTAGCTCAGGACAGCGAGGGTGAGGGAGAAGAGGGAGTGAAGTGTCAGAGATGGAAACAGACTCTGAGGCAGTGATTTGGTTCGTGAGTGTTATTGGGGAGCACTGGGGAAATAACGTCTCTAAGGGAGTGGAAGAGGAAAGCAGAGGAAGGAGATGAGCCGCATGGGAAGTCTCAGCTAATCTCAGGAAGCTCTGGGATTTGGATGGGTCTTGAGAGTGGTGCTGGATTGACACAGAGGCTCTGGGCCTGTGTATTCCTTCAACCACCAGTCATTGGATGCAGACTGGGGGAGAGGGTGACAAAACCTGGGGTGGGGCAGCTGATTTTCTCCAGTGGGATGTAGCTTGAGCCGTCAGCCACCAACAGTCAGGGCAGCTGTATTGGGTGCTTTGGTCCTATAGGGAGGATGTGATAGGATGACCTCCTGCAGCCCTGGACCACTGCTTCACATCACGTTCCAGAGTGACTCAACCTAGTGGAGCAGGTGTGCATTCTTTTGTTAGCCGCATAGATTTTCTCCCAATCTGCAAGGAGACCTCTCAAAGCAGTATGTGAAAGACAGCAAAAAAGGGAAATTCATTTGCATGAATCTCTTCTGTCTTCTATTTCCCACTGGTCAAGGTTTACCCCGTGCTTCCTGCCTCTTAGGAAGCCAGGTTCCTTGCTCTGCCTTGTGGGAAATCTCATCCGTAAAGTGCACACTAGTGCGGAGAGACAAAGGAGGAGATCATTGACGGGATTTAAGAAAGCATAAAAGATTCCTATTCAGCTATGTAGATAAAGCAAGTAGCCTAGTACGCAGCTCACAGGAAACATTCTCTAATGTAGCACCTTACTGTGTGCCAGCCACTACTCTGAGCACTTTACATAGGTTAATCTATTCGATCCTCACAATAGCTTGATGAAGAAGATACAAATACTGATAATATATTTGCATTTTACAGATGAGGATATTGAAGCTCAAAGATTAAACAGCTAGTAAGTAGCCCAGCAGAGATTTTATAACCAGGTGTAATTTCAGAGTCTATGTTGTTTAACTGCTCTATTATATTGCCTCCAAGTGGCTATTATTATTTCTATTATTGTTATCACGATTAGAATATGTAAATATTTTATTATCATTATAGATATCATTAGCAAAATATCTTCAAATGTGTAAAGCTTTACATAGTTTCAGTAATTTTTGCCTTTATTTTAAAACTAATATCACAAAATGTTTTGTATATATAAAAACTGGTACAGAAAGTCTGGGGACTTATCCAGGTTTCTCTAACTATATAATAGGAAACAGGATCATAAGATAAAAGAAAATATGCATGGTTCCTTCAATAAAAATAGCTTCTCCATAGTATTTCTTGTATCAGGATGACTATAGCCAGGTCTGTGGTTAGAGAATCTGCAAATCTAGGGATTCTAATTCCATTTCTGCCATTAACGGATTTGTTATTCAGAATGGGTCATTTCATCTCTTTATGTGTTTTCATATTTGTACAATAGGGTAATTAGTTATACCTATCCCATATATATCCCAGGATTTTTTTTGAAGATAGAAATAAGTCAATACACCTGAAATTAAAAAAAATATATTCATGACAACCTGAAGCTATTTGGAGAAATTTTTAATTGTTTAAAAAGGATTTTAAAAATTGCTGGATTACAAGATAGGTAAATTTTATACTTTTGCAGGGAACCCTAGTTACAATGGTTTCCAGCTTTTAATCTTTAATGGGATCATAATTTTTTACTGCATCCTTTACATTGAGCCATGTCTTCATCTAGATTGCTATAACAAAAATCTATATATCAAGGATAAATAATTTATTCAGCTCTTCCTACTTGGTTATTTAACAAAGAATATTTAACATAAATATAATTGTGGTGTTCAATACAACTGTACACTCTCAAGTAGGGCAATAAATCAGCTAGGAACTTTAGATTGATTTTTTTTCAATAATTGTATGAGTTGACTAAATTAATTATTTTTGTGGTTTGAGATTACCCCAGATTAGTTTTTCTAGGGTTTTGTCAAATTTCTTGGATTTATCTGTAGGGCTTCCCAGTTCCTTCTAGATTTACTCTGTGTTTTCTTTATATACTGGAAACTGACATTCTTTTACATCTCTCTCAGTTTTAACTCTCCTTGTCAAGCTCCCCAGGTACACATTGTTTTAATTTTATATTTCCATATCCTGAAGATGGACGGTTTTTACTACTTCAAGTAATTTCCACCCTCATTTTGTATCCAAGTCCTATTTACTTCTTTGTACCTTGCCTGTTCATGTATGTGTTCAATTTTATTGGGCCTTTTTTCTTTCTTATGTAAGATTGCTTCATAGTCATTAAATTATTTATAGAACACAAACTTCTTCGTAGATGTGTTTTTTAATTTTTGTGATTACTCGGAAAATTACTGTCCTTATCTTTGGAGTAACATAAAATTGGATACATGCGTATCTGAGTAATTATCCTTATAGTGGCAGTTCATTGGTTATTTTAAATTATCTTAAAGACTTATAAGAGGAATTATAGAGGAGATATTTTCTGCATAATATCAAAAGTAAAGGTGAAAATTAATGACGTATTCACTTTTTTATGTAACATATGATTGTCACTTTTCCTGGTAAAAATTCTCATTTATTCATATGTAACTGCCTTGAAATTTGTACCTAAGGACAAAGAAAGGTCACCAATCCCTCTAACTCCTGGTTCTTTGTCAAAAATGGACACAGTTAATGAGGTTTGTTTGGTACAGAACAAATTCTCAGACACAGATAGAGATCCTTTCAATGGAAACAAATTTGTTTGGCTTTACCAGGTTACTTAGCGATTAATAATAGCCTTGAGATGCAGGTCAGAAAGGTCATTGTACCAGCCTGCCAGCACAATCTAAATGTGCAGCCAGCCCACCTCCGTGGGTGCAGAAGCCCCCAAAATACTATGCATAAAGTAAAACAGGCTATTTTCTGACTCCTTTTTTCATATTAATAAGCAATTTTCAAGAGAAGGGTGGCAAAATGAGGGCCATGCCACTCCAAGTAATTCATTTATTTTGCAATTTAATCTTATGTTGGAAAAACTAGCTCTGCTGCAATAGCAGAGCATGGTGATTTTTAAACGTCGGTGTGTTTCATAAGTAACCTTGTATGAAGTATTGTATTAGTAGCCTTTAACAGAAAATTACGACAAAAATATTTCCAGTCATTGAAGTGGAAGTGAGAATCTTTTTTTTTTTTTTTTTTTTTTTTAATTTTTGGAATTCTCCCCTCTACTTTCCCCTGCTGTCTTTGAGGTATGTGCCCGGATGCTTTACTTAAAATTTTACTTATAGAACTAGACACTAAGTTACATATCTGTTTTTTAAAAGCATAAAGTACAATTTCAAAACATTATTTTAACATGAGTGGTTAAACTTGTTCTATGAAAATAAAGGATTTATTTTTCCATAATTTGATAATATTCTATTTAGCAGGTATTTGTCACAGAGTATATTTTAAGAGGTGATTTTTTGTTTAAATTTTTAAAATACATATACATAAATGATGAAAATTTCATTATTTTAATGGAATTTATTACACTTAGAAAGTTGTGAACTTATGCACCCAATTTGGCTTTTATTCTAATTATTGATATAATTGAACAAAATGTCAACCTTTCAAGTACAGGATAATATGTGTAATCTTGTTGATATTATTTAAACTGTTTAACTGAAGTAAACTTAGAATAAATTAAGTGTATGTGTAAAAACCCATCACACTTTTTAAATTAGCCTGTTAGTGTATAAAATAAACAATGAGAACTTGGTAAATACCAAATTTAAAGGAAATCAATAGCCCAGATGTTTTCTCAGGATATTTAACTAAGTCCAAAATAGCCAAAGAAAATGATAGCATAGTAATTAACTTTGCATTTGGTACAGTTCCTCAGCTATTGAACTGATTATAATATGTAGATACTTGATTTTCAAAATTTCACCACTGTGAAAAATCACTTAAATGCTTTTTAAAGATTGCAAAGATTCCCCTAGAATGTGCCGGTAAGTTCGATTCCACCACTGATTTTGATGGATGTGGACAATGGTTACCCCTCAAAAACGTACTTGATTCTCATCAGTGAAAGAATTAAAAGGTTAGCAGATTTTTCGTATCATGAATAACCGCAAACTGATTCCCTGCAGGGAGGCTCTGGAGGAGTTTGCAGAGATGACAGAAAGGGAAGAGAAGAAGGCCGACCTGGAAAGGGAGGAGAAGAAAAGAGATTACCAAGCCCGAAAGATGCATTACCTCCTCAGCACAAAGCAGGTTGGTCTACCTGTCCCTGACAGCTCGCGGAAGCCACTTGGGCACCCAGCCTGACAGAGATAAACTAGCAGGCTGAACGGGACATGACTTGTTGAAAAGATATCACAAAGATACTACTTCGAGTTCAATTCCGTGCTGCTGTGTAGGTGCACGCAGGCACCCTGGCCGGTCTGACAGCAGCTTCATAGAGGCGGCCGGGCGAGGCTGGCAGAAAAGTCCAAGTCAGCACTACGATCCGCCACGAAGGGCATAACCTTCCTTTCCAAATCCCGCCTGAGTGGCTTATTGTTGTGTTGTGAATTGATCAAGAACTAAGGAGTTATTAAGCTGAGGTCACTGTCGTGTTTTCTCTGTTAATTGAGCGAATGTTGCGATTAAAACCATTCTTGCGTCCTTTCTATTCTAGTAATCTAATAAATTCTGAGGCAAGTTTTCATGTGTAGCTTTTAAACATACTGCTTGAGCAGTTGCATCTTCGTATAGAAATATAAATGTGGGATTTGGAATACTTAGAAATTTCTTTTCTGATACGTGGGAAGATTTTACTGCTTCAGATCTCGTCATGGTTTCTAAGAAAAAAAAAATTGCATGTCGAATATTCTGCTCACAAAGAAATACAGTTAAAAAAAAAGCTTGAATTTGGGGGATGAGATGTGTTTTGTTACTTGAGCTTGAGGCCGGAAACTAGCAATTTCTTGGTTTTTATTCTTTCTCCTAGACTTCAAGTCCAGTCTTAGAGTTCTAGGTGAGTCGCATATGCAGATGTCTTCCGACAGGGAGGGGCAAGTGAAGTCCCAGTGGGAGAGGGTGAGAGCTGAGACTGAATGTCTTCCTCAGAGGCATCCAAAGTTGGAACCGTATTAAGTACTGGGCTGGCCATGTAAGTTTGGAAAACAGGCCTCCTGTACCTCTAGCTTCTGTTTGGTAGTTGAAACGACAATAATGATGACTATCGTAATATTTACTTGGATTTGGGTAGCTGAATTGTCTTTATTTAGCAGGCAAGGAAACTGAAACTCAGATAATGATGTGACCGGTCATAGGCACAAAACTACTAGTAATAGCTCTGGTGTTCAAACTGAGTTCTTTCAAGTCTAAATATGCTTAGGTAATAATTTAAAGAGAGCTTTAAAAATAAAAGGTAAAAGTACTTTCACTTTTTATTATAAAATCCATAACAATGTAAATGTTTTAGTCGTTTGATTAGTGGGCTACATTTTAAAGATATAGAATTACAGATCAAGGGTTCTTTTTAGCAAAACATTTTTTTCAAACTTTAGTTCCCAGTAATTTCAATTTTGATGAAACTAAGGGGAGCTATAAATATATCCTGTAATTCTTTAAACCGAGTAATAATTCTTGGGGATGGTTTTTTCTATGATAACTTTGAACTCTCTTTATACTTTGAAACTTAATCTGAGTTCTAATTGTGTGGTTTATACTTATGATTGGTAGTGTGATAGAGAAAGCAATCTTAAAAATGGTGAAATCAGATTTAACTGAAACATCTGTTAATTCTGTTTTATCCAGGGTTATTTAGTTATTGGGTGTATAGTGGAATAATTTAGAAAGACCATAAAAACTTGGATGTTTTACTAATAGAAATAATATAATAGCACATATCCGTGGAGTGCTTACCATGTGTCAGAGAGTATGATAGATATTTTATATACATTATTTTTTAAAGTGTTTTGTTTTCATTTCGGTTTTTCATTTAAGTGCCTGGTTTAACAAATCATTTCACAAACTGACCATGTGACTTGGCTCATGGACCTTAACGAATTTTCAAGCAATATTACCATTATGTTTTAGGTATGTTTGTGTTAACAATGCAGGCTGTCAATGCAGTATCTCATTTTTCTCCTGTTTATCCCATGTTGGCTGCTAGTAATATCAGTGTATATAAATTTTAGTTTAGTGATCACTTGTCCCTAGAACTTCCTGGCATCCAATAAAATGTTTCTTTTTTGAGGCGCTATGGTACAGTAGAAAGAGTGTGGACATTTACATCAGTCAGAGCTAAGTTGGCATGCGAGCTCTCTCACTTAGGGTAAGGTATTAGGAGATTACCTAGAATTGTCTGAGCCTCTGTTTCGCTCTGCACCTTGAGAGAACATTGTGAGGACTAAATGTAATGTATTTAAAATATTGCCAGGCCATTAGAGAACCTTCAGTAAATGATAACAATCATATTATTAGAATTTAACCTGTCAAGGATAAACCAAGATTCTACACTTTCATGTTCTTCAATTTGTCTTAGCTGTTGGAAGCATTCATTTTCTCATTTCCTTTCTTTGCTTTTCTTTAGTTATTAAAGAAAATTAGTTAGAAATCTTCATAATGGTGTTGCCCACCCTACATTTCACACCTGGCTTCACAGACCTGAGGGCAATACAGGGGAAATGATGTTTTTAAATCACCTCCCTTGAAGAGGAATATTATTAAAATGTCAGGGGTTTTTATTTGAATCTTGCAAGTTGGTGTATTTTGTCACAGTGGTCTTTAATATTTGATCACAATTAAGTAGAGATAAAAGGGACAGCCCTTTGAAACTATGGACACACTTTTGTTCCTGAGGGAGGCTTTCTTTTTCCATTCTTTCTTTTCTCCTGCCCTCCCTCTCCTTCCTTCCTTCCTTCCTTCCTTCCTTTTCTTTCTTTCATGATAAAATAGAATAGCGGCATCATCCTTGTCTCATCTGTTTACTTTGCTCAGGGGATTGCTTGTACTAACAGGATGGTACTGGAAATTTTAAATGTTTTGTTCCTTATATCCACCACATTTGCTTTGCTTAGCTTTAAATTAGTGCTTTTCATCATGAAATTTAAAAGTCGAATTTTAAAACTGATATTATAGGTACAGTTATAAATCAACTTCACCTACACAAAAATATGCAACACTGATATTTACTAAACAGAGTGAATATAAATCTTAACTTTAAAATTCATCAGTTAGTTACTCCAAATAACATATTTTTGAGTACCTACAATCTTTCTGCTACTGTGCTAGGACTAGGGTCAGGTCATACAAATGTATATTATGCTCCTTAACCACAAGGAGCATTCCATCTAATTTCAGTCTAATGCCAGACAATTTTTGCGGGGGCTGGAAGGAAATTGCCAACTTTCAGTTACAGCTTATATAGGCAGTCTCACTGAAATTAACAACCTATATTTATGATTTTGCTGATTCCATTTACTATTTTATTTTAAGAAAAATCTTTAAATTCCAAACCTAAGCAAGAGTCAGAGAATGAAAGATACATATTTCATGTCAAGTATTGTTAATGATTTTTTCAGAATGACTTGGCTATTGAGAAGAAATGAAGCTGCAGTTTTAAAAATATTCTTAAGTCATATGTTTATAGATTAATTGCATTGCTTGTTTTTAGAGTTTTGTTTTCAAATTATATTAAATACACATTTAAGTACAAAATAAATGCAAAATATGAATTTATTTATATTGAAAGGCTTGCATAAGTTTTAACTCTCAATTTGTGCAGATATTTGAAAATTTACTGAAAAAATATTCAAACCTAAGTAATTTTTATAAGAAGTATATGAGGATGAGAAAAGTTTTCTTGAGCTGCTTAAACGGAATAATTCTAACAGCATTGTTAGGATAAAAACACTATTTTATTGGTGATCTCAATAATTTAGGAATGATGTTAATGTAGTTTCTAGAATACTAATTTTCATATTAAATTTTCATAGTTCTAATATAGCTTAATTTAGATGAGTTGAAATAAAACATTAATTCAGACAAATAAATGTATAAGAAAAGGTGAAGAATTTTGTAACCTAAAATTGTGAATATGTGAATTCATATACAGATAATAAATGAAGTCTTTTTTAATGTATTAATTTTAGGATGATTATGCTGCTATACTGACATACTCATACTGACAGCATAGTTTTAAAGTCAGTTTTAAGCCTTTTTTTAGTATAAATCTAATGTACATCTTAAAATCTATTACTAATTTTTAGTGATAATAATTATCTCATTTCTATGCAAGCAAATGTATTAGCATTAATAGGAATTACACAAGTAAATAACTAATATTGCAATGAGTGAATTAATAGACCCCTCAGGGTTTTATTAATTAAAAAGTTCAAGTCATATTAAAGCACCTTTTGTATATGTTTATTTCAATCAGAAAGCTGAACATGGTAACTTATTTGCATAAATAATCAATCACCATTAACTAGTAGTAATAAGGTTAATTTGTTGCTACAGACATAATAGGATTAGTCAATTATATTTCCCAGAAAATACTATTTGTTATGCACCCCATCACCTGTAAAACAGGATTGGTTTAGCACCCTTATTAAATGAACACATCAAAAAATCTCTGTCCCTGTAAAAGTTTTGTGAAAACAAAGCTAATTTTAGTTGATTTGAATAAGTAAAATGCAAACTCTGCTTCCATTTGTAAATTTATCTTTCTGCAAAGATTGATTATGTAATAGTTATTTATTTTGATTCAGTAACCAGTCAAACTAAATCTAACACATATAGGACATCTTCCCTTTGAAGAAAATCTCATTTGCAGATTTGTTTTATTCCAAATAAACAGACTTTCATTCCCTTGTCCTTGTTCTTGGGTAGTAAATTATGCTGTCTGCTCCACCTACTGGCAGATATATGCAAAGGCCTATTGTTGGATTCATTAAAAGATATTGCCTCTGAAATGTTGCCAGAATTTTTAAGTATCTTGGTGGAGATCAGCAAAGTTGCAGATACAAATGTAAAACTCAAGATCTATTCAGAAAAATTAATATTTAGAAATATAGGTTATTATATAAGATTACACACATTAATAGTTTCCTGATTAGTGAAAACGTTACCCTGTTTTTTAAAATTTTAATGTCAATAAAAAGGATAAATATAAGTTATACTTATAACTCAGTATATGAAAACTATGTACATTTTATTTTAGTTATGGAATTTAATAGTTTATACATATTCAAATTAAAACTAAAATGAAAAATTATATAGTTAATTAAAATACATATTTTGTGGTAATATTTTTCATGTCATCTTTATATAATAGATTTTTAATGTTTTTCCTTTAGTGGGTAGTTAAAATTTTCTTATCAACTCTGAGATAACAACTTTCAGTTATTTATGATTCTTTAAAAAGGCTCCATACTCTGATTAATATTGACAAAACTTTATTATTATTTTTTTAAAATTTTTTTGCGGTATACGGGCCTCTCACTGTTGTGGCCTCTCCCATTGCGGAGCACAGGCTCTGTACGCACAGGCTCAGCGGCCATGGCTCACGGGCCCAGCCGCTCTGCGGCATGTGGGACCCTCCCGGACCGGGGCACGAACCCGCGTCCCCCGCATTGGCAGGTGGACTCTCAACCACTGTGCCACCAGGGAAGCCCCAAAACTTTATTTTTAATTACTTTATTTTTTAGAGAAACAAATGGCTTTAGGTACTTTGTTTTGAAAATTATATGAAATCCCATTTGTATACAGAAGGAAAATCCCTTCATTTTAAAAAGTAAATTTGATATACCAAAAATTAAGTTGTAGTCTGTTGGTATGGACAACATCTTTACAAGATAAATCTTATAAGATGAAAAAATGCAAAAATTAAGAAGTATAGTAAGTCCTCTAAATCATTTATTGCTTTCAGCTCTATCTTTCCAGTATCATAAGTGGGAAGTTCCTATGCCTTACATATATTAAGTACTTAATATGTGATTGCTCACTTTTAATTTGAGGTGCTGCAGTAACAGAACTGCAGCCTTTCAGGGTGCACCTGCCTCTGTGTGTGTGTGTGTGTGTGTGTGTGTGTGTGTGTGTGTGTGTGTGTATGATGTGTTTTTGTATATATGGTGTATTTGGAAAGTATCTTTGGGGAGTCTTCTCATAAGGCATTGTCCTTAGGCAATGGTGTACCACAGCAATGGTTGGGAAACTCAAGTGTGATATTAAAACATACCCCTATAAGGACTCTCTTGGGTTCATTTTAGACCTCTTGACCATTATAAAACCACTTCTTTCACTTCAAAACATTAATTTTGTTCCTTCCTAGTTTCTAGGATGATCTGTCTCTCTCTCTCTCTCTCGGTTTATCACCATCCAGTTATCCTTCTTGAAAGCACCCACATTCTGATTATGTACTGCTCCTTGAGTTACCTGCAATTCATTGAACTCTCTTTTTACTTCTGCAAAGATTATGTAATATTTATTTTGATTCAGTAACCAGTCAAACTAAATCTAACACATATAGGACATCTTCCCTTTGAAGAAAATCTCATTTGCAGATTTGTTTTATTCCAAATAAACAGACTTTCATTCCCTTGTCCTTGTTCTTGGGTAGTAAATTATGCTGTCTGCTCCACCTACTGGCAGATATATGCAAAGGCCTATTGTTGGATTCATTAAAAGATATTGCCTCTGAAATGTTGCCAGAATTTTTAAGTATCTTGGTGGAGATCAGCAAAGTTGCAGATACAAATGTAAAACTCAAGATCTATTCAGAAAAATTAATATTTAGAAATATAGGTTATTATATAAGATTACACACATTAATAGTTTCCTGATTAGTGAAAACGTTACCCTGTTTTTTAAAATTTTAATGTCAATAAAAAGGATAAATATAAGTTATACTTATAACTCAGTATATGAAAACTATGTACATTTTATTTTAGTTATGGAATTTAATAGTTTATACATATTCAAATTAAAACTAAAATGAAAAATTATATAGTTAATTAAAATACATATTTTGTGGTAATATTTTTCATGTCATCTTTATATAATAGATTTTTAATGTTTTTCCTTTAGTGGGTAGTTAAAATTTTCTTATCAACTCTGAGATAACAACTTTCAGTTATTTATGATTCTTTAAAAAGGCTCCATACTCTGATTAATATTGACAAAACTTTATTATTATTTTTTTAAAATTTTTTTGCGGTATACGGGCCTCTCACTGTTGTGGCCTCTCCCATTGCGGAGCACAGGCTCTGTACGCACAGGCTCAGCGGCCATGGCTCACGGGCCCAGCCGCTCTGCGGCATGTGGGACCCTCCCGGACCGGGGCACGAACCCGTGTCCCCCGCATTGGCAGGTGGACTCTCAACCACTGTGCCACCAGGGAAGCCCCAAAACTTTATTTTTAATTACTTTATTTTTTAGAGAAACAAATGGCTTTAGGTACTTTGTTTTGAAAATTATATGAAATCCCATTTGTATACAGAAGGAAAATCCCTTCATTTTAAAAAGTAAATTTGATATACCAAAAATTAAGTTGTAGTCTGTTGGTATGGACAACATCTTTACAAGATAAATCTTATAAGATGAAAAAATGCAAAAATTAAGAAGTATAGTAAGTCCTCTAAATCATTTATTGCTTTCAGCTCTATCTTTCCAGTATCATAAGTGGGAAGTTCCTATGCCTTACATATATTAAGTACTTAATATGTGATTGCTCACTTTTAATTTGAGGTGCTGCAGTAACAGAACTGCAGCCTTTCAGGGTGCACCTGCCTCTGTGTGTGTGTGTGTGTGTGTGTGTGTGTGTGTGTGTGTGTGTGTGTATGATGTGTTTTTGTATATATGGTGTATTTGGAAAGTATCTTTGGGGAGTCTTCTCATAAGGCATTGTCCTTAGGCAATGGTGTACCACAGCAATGGTTGGGAAACTCAAGTGTGATATTAAAACATACCCCTATAAGGACTCTCTTGGGTTCATTTTAGACCTCTTGACCATTATAAAACCACTTCTTTCACTTCAAAACATTAATTTTGTTCCTTCCTAGTTTCTAGGATGATCTGTCTCTCTCTCTCTCTCTCGGTTTATCACCATCCAGTTATCCTTCTTGAAAGCACCCACATTCTGATTATGTACTGCTCCTTGAGTTACCTGCAATTCATTGAACTCTCTTTTTACACTTTCTCTGAAATGGTTTAGTATTATAAGAAACTGAATCTAAGTGAGTTCATGTACAAAGATGGAGAAAAACTAGGGCCTGCATATAAATGAGTGAAACAAGCCAGAACATAATGTAGATTTCTATGGCGCCTTCCTGTGAATAGCACAAAGCACTTTTATTTTATTTATCCACACAATATTCTATAAAGTAGCAGTTATCTTTCTGGTGACTAAAATGCTATTGTTTGGTACTCATTTTTCCTCTGAACACTTGGAAGATTTATTCTTTCAGGAAGATTATGTAGTGAATAAAGTTCTGACCTATGATCTTTGGATCCGTAGTTTCAAGAGGCAGGTCCTGAAGTCCGGTCATTTGTTCTTGGTCCCAAGTGAACTATCCATATCACATAATCATCACATAATTTGTTACTATTGGCAGTCTCTGTTCAGAAAAGGCCAAGGACTGAACTATCATGGAGAATGAATTAGCTATTAACTTTTACATTTTATTTCTTTCCTCTTTAACATTATAGTTTTTATTATCCTGTAATATATGAAAGGGATAAAATTATCCATTATCAGTATTCTTTGAAGAGACAGATGAAGTGTTTAAAGAAAATATCTTGTTGTGTCCCCCAAATAAATCCCTTTTCCACACTTCTCTCATTGCCATCATTTAACAATCATGCATCAAAGAAATAGAGGGAAAAATGCAGACAGAGGCAAAAATAAAATCAAAATTAATTAAAAGAGAGACCACTTAAGTAGAAAAGTGCCTAGCTACTTTTCTTATTTATGCTTTTCTTTTCAATATACTAAATTTTAAAAGTTATTAAAAATTTTTTTTCTTTAGCCAGCACACTGTAAATCTCTCCTATACATGTGACCTGGGGCCGATTCATGTGTTGTGGGGCTTGAAGCTTATACAATTTGGGGATCCAACTTGTATAAGAAGATAGTATACAAAGTTACAAATACAAGAAAAGGAATATTTTTTATAATGAGCAAAAATCATTTCAGAGAGGGCAGACAGCAGAAGCAAGAAGAACTACAATTCTGCAGGCTGTGGAAGGAAAACCACATTCACAGAAAGATAGACAAAATGAAAAGGCAGAGGACTATGTACCAGATGAAGGAACAAGGTAAAACCCCAGAAAAACAACTAAATGAAGTGCAGATAGGCAACCATCCAGAAAAAGAATTCTGAATAATGATAATGAAGATGATCCAGGACCTTGGAAAAAGAATGGAGGCAAAGATGGAGCAGATGCAAGAAATGTTTAACAAAGACGTAGAAGAATTACAGAACAAACACCTAGAAGAATTAAAGAATAAACGAACAGAGATGAACAATACAATAACTGAAATGAAAACTACACTAGAAGGAATCACTAGCAGAAAAACTGAGGCAGAAGAACGGATAAGTGACTTGGAATAAAGAATGGTGGAATTCTCTGCCACAAACAGAATAAAGAAAAAAGAATGAAAAGAAATGAAGACAGCCTAAGGGACCTCTGGGACAACATTAAACGCAACAACATTCACATTATAGGGGTCCCAGAAGGAGAAGAGAGAGAGAAAGTACCTGAGAAAATATTTGCATAGATTATGGTTGAAAACTTCCCTAACATGGGAAAGGAAATGGCCACCCAAGTCCAGGAAGTGCAGAGAGTCCCAGGCAGGATAAACCCAAGGAGAAACATGCCAAGACACATAGTCATCAAACTGACAAAAATTAAAGCCAAGAAAAATTATTGAAAGCAAAGCAACAAGGGAAAAATGACAAATAACATACAAGGGAACGCCCATAAGGTTAACAGCTGATTTCTCAGCAGAGACTCTACAAGCCAGAAGGGAGTGGCATGACATATTTAAAGTGATGAAAGGGAAAAACCTACAACCAAGATTACTCTACCCAGCAAGGATCTCATTCAGATTGCATGGAGAAATCAAAAGCTTTACAGACAAGCAAAAGCTAAGAGAATTCAGCACCACCAAACCAGCTCTACAACAAATGCTAAAGGAACTTCTCTAAGTGGGAAACACAAGAGAAGAAAAGGACCTACAAAAACAAACCCAAAACAATTAAGAAAATGGTCATAGGAACATACATATCGATAATTACCTTAAATGTGAATAGATTAAATGCTCCAACCAAAAGACACAGGCTTCCTGAATGGATACAAAAACAAGACCCATATATATGCTGTCTACAAGAGACCCACTTCAGACCTAGGGACACATATAGACTGAAAGTGAGGGGATGGAAAAACATATTCCATGCAAATGGAAAACAAAAGAAAGCTGAAGTAGCAGTACTCATATCAGATACAATAGACTTTAAAATAAAGAATGTTACAAGAGACAAGGAAGAACACTACATAATGATCAAAGGATCAATCCAAGAAGAAGATACAACAATTATAAATATATATGTACCCAACATAGGAGCACCTCAATACATAAGGCAACTGATAACAGAAATAAAAGAGGAAATTGACAGTAACACAGTAATAGTGGGGGACTATACCACCTCACTTACACCAGTGGACAGATCATCCAGACAGAAAATTAATAAGGAAACACAAGCTTTAAATGACACAATAGACCAGACAGATTTAATAGATATTTATAGGACACTCCACCCCAAAACAGCAGATTACACTTTCTTTTTCATGTGCACACAGAATATTCTCTAGGATAGATCACATCCTGGGTCACAAATCAAGCCTTGGTAAATTTAAGAAAATTGAAATTATATCAAGCATCTTTTCTGACTGCAACGCTATGAGATTAGAAATCAATTACAGGGAAAAAAATGTAAAAAACACAAACACATGGAGGCTAAACAATACGTTACTAAATAACCAACAGATCACTGAAGAAATCACAGAGGAAATCAAAACATACCTAGAGACAAATGACAATGAAAACACAATGATTCAAAACCTATGGGATGCAGCAAA
>NC_041217.1:16715628-16718160 GCF_002837175.3 Physeter macrocephalus
AGAAATAAATGAAATAGAAACAAAGAAAACCATAGCAAAGATCAGTAAAACTAAAAGCTGGCTCTTTGAGAAGATAAACATATTGATAAACCTTTAGCCAGACTCATCAAGAAAAAGAGGGAGCGGACTCAAATGAATAAAATTAGAAATGAAAAAGGAGAAGTTACAACAGACACCGCAGAAATACAAAGCATCATAAAAGACTACTACAAACAATTCTATGCCAAAAAAAAATAAAATGGACAACCTGGAAGAAATGGACAAATTCCTAGAAAAGCACAACCTTCCAAGACTGAATCAGGAAGAAATAGAAAATATGAACAGACCAATCACAAACACTGAAATTGAAACTGTGATTAAAAATCTTCCAACAAACAAAAGTCCAGGACCAGATGGCTTCACAGGTGAATTCTGTCAAACATTTAGAGAAGAGCTAACACCCATCCTTCTCAAACTCTTCCAAAAAATTGCAGAGGAAGGAACACTGCCAAACTCATTGTATGAGGCCACCATCACCCTGATGCCAAAACCGGACAAAGATAGTACAAAAAAAACAAAATTACAGACCAATATCACTGGTGAATATAGATGCAAAAATCCTCAACGAAATACTAGCAAACAGAATCCAACAACACATAAAAAGGATCATACACCATGATCAAGTGGGATTTATCCCAGGGATGCAAGGATTCTTCAATATAAGCAAATCAATCAATGTGGTACACCATATTAACAAATTGAAGAATAAAAACCATATGATCATCTCAATAGATGCAGAAAAAGCTTTTGACAAAATTCAACACCATTTATGATAAAACCTCTCCAGAAAGTGGGCATAGAGGGAAACTACCTCAACATAATAAAGACCATATATGACAAACCCACAGCAAACATCATTCTCAATGGTGAAAAACTGAAAGCATTTCCTCTAAGATCAGGCATGAGACAAGGATGTCCACTCTCACCACTATTATTCAACATAGTTTTGGAAGTCCTAGCCACGGCATTCGGAGAAGAAAAAGAAATAAAAGGAATACAAATTGGAAGAGAAGAAGTAAAACTGTCACTGCAGATGACATGATACTATACAAGGAGAATCCTAAAGATGCCACCAGAAAACTAGTAGAGCTAATCAATGAATCTGGTAAAGTAGCAGGATACAAAATTAATGCACAGAAATCTCTTGCATTCCTATACACTAACAATGAAAGATCAGAAACAGAAATTAAGGAAACAATCCCATTTACTATTGCAACAAAAACAATAAAATACCTAGTAATAAACCTTCCTAAGGAGGTAAAAGACCTGTACTCAGAAAATTATAAGACACTGATGAAAGAAATCAAAGATGACACAAACAGACGGAGAGATATACCTAAAAAATCTTAAAATTTGTATGGAGACACAAAAGACCCCCAATAGCCAAAGCAGTCTTGAGGGAAAAAAATGGAGCTGGAGGAATCAGACTCCCTGACTTCAGACTCTACTACAAAGCTACAGGAATCAAGACAATATGGTACTGGCACAAAAACAGAAATATAGATCAATGGAACTGGATAGAATGCCCAGAGATAAACCCATGCACCTATGGTCCACTCATCTATGACAAAGGAGGCAAGGATATACAATGGAGAAAAGACAGTCTCTTCAATAAGTGGTGCTGGGAAAACTGGACAGCTACATGTAAAGGAATGAAATTAGAATACTCCCTAACACCATACACAAAAATAAACTCAAAATGGATTAGAAACCTAAATGTAAGACCGGACACTATAAAACTCTTAGAGGAAAACATAGGAAGAACACTCTTTGACATAAATCACAGCAAGATCCTTTTTGACCCACCTCCTAGATAATGGAAATAAAAACAAAAATAAACAAATGGACCTAATGAAACTTCAGAGCTTTTGCAAAGCAAAGGAAACTGCAAACAAGATGAAAAGACAACCCTCAGAATGGGAGAAAATATTTGCAAACCAAACAACGGACAAAGGATTACTCTCCAAAATATATAAACAGCTCATGCAGTTCAATATTAGAAAAACAAACAACCCAATCCGAAAATGGGCAGAAGACCTAAATAGACATTTCTCCAAAGACGACATAAAGATGGCCAAGAAGCATGTGAAAAGCTGCTCAACATCGCTAATTATTAGAGAAATGCAAATCAAAACTACAATGAGGTGTCATCTCCCACCAGTTAGACTGGGCATCATCAGAAAATCTACAAACAACAAATGCTGGAGAAGGTGTGAGAAAAAGGAACCCTCTTGCACTGTTGGTGGGAATGTAAATTGATACAGCCACTATGGAGAACAGTATGGAGGTTCCTTAAACAACTAAACCCAGAATTACCATATGACCCAGCAATCCCACTACTGGGCATATACCCAGAGAAAACCATAGTTCAAAAAGACACATGCACCCCAATGTTCATTGCAGCACTATTTACAATAGCCAGGTCATGGAAGCAACCTAAATGCCCATCGACAGATGAATGGATAAAGAAGATGTGGTACATATATACAATGG
>NC_041217.1:16718170-16742370 GCF_002837175.3 Physeter macrocephalus
GAACCTAGAAAAATGGTACAGATGAACCGGTTTGCAGGGCAGAAATAGAGACCAAACCTATGGACACCAAGGGGGGAAAGTGGTGGTGGTGGGATGAACTGGGAGATTGGGATTGACATATATACACTAATATGTATAAAATAGATAACTAATAAGAACCTGCTGTATAAAAAAAAATCATTTCAAACACATTTCAAATGTTAATGTCTGAAAATACCACAACTCAAAATAGAAAAATACAACGGTAGTTTTATTGACTGCCCGACAGCTCTATAATATGTGTTCTCCATATTTTGGCTTCATACTCTCTGATCGCTTCTTTATTTGATGACAATTTTGTTATATTTTCTAGAGTGAGAAGGGAAATTTTATTCACTCTTGTCTCTAGGAATGTTGATCTAAATTTCTCATTACTATAAGAAGTTAAATGATGTATTTCTATTTGCTTATGCTGCATTATCGGGTTCATTTTTGAAATGGGAGAGCTTCCATTTTGTAATGGAAATGATGAGAATCAAATTCTCCATTTATAATTTACACATGTGAAGTTTGGAATGATTTTCCATAGTCCAGATTCTGGCAGTTTGCACCCTCTCTCAAACTCTGTTTCTCTTCCACTACCCACATACTTCCAGAGCCACACCCCTTAGGATGTTTGTATTGCAATGCAGGCTCTAGATCTGCACCTTTATTTGTAACTCCTGGTGAGTCTGCACAGTGAGTACAGGAATATTCCTGGAAGTTATTCCTACATTGGGATTGCTAACAAATTTTAAGTATACTTGGAAGTACCAGAAAAATATCCATAAATGTATACATAAATCTATACATAAATATATCCAACTACAATTAAATATATAACCACCTCTGCTTCTTCCTAGCTTGATCCGCAGCATGTCCACAGCCACTCTCATACCACCCAACCCAGGTGTGACAGAGGATAAGGCAGAGTATAGAGAAACAGTGGAATTAAATGTTATCTTACTTTTGCAAATTTTACAAAAAATACGTAACCACGTGAGCACATTGCCAGGGTCCCTCCTTGTGTCTTGGAAAGGGCCTACCAAAATGAGGGGCCCAAAGGTTACGGTTCATCAATTTCACTGTTATTTCACCTCTGATTGGACTACATTTTTGTACTATGTGCAAACCCTGCTGCTCTGGTTAAATTTGCTCAGATAAGTTTTAACTTTTATTTTAATATGGTCTAAATAATCATCTGCTTATCAGATACCAAATCCAGCGTTCAGACATTTAAATAAACCTTACTATTTTAGTCCTATCTTTAAAATTGAAGCACCTGGTTTTCTTTAGTTCTCTCTTTCTTATTTCTTTTACAGTTTATTTTATAAACTCAGGGTCAGTTTACTTCCATACAGTAGACTGGGTAAATTTTTAATGTATTAGGGTATGGAGTAGACTTTGTTCTCATTAGGTATTAAAAAATAACCTATATATACATACACATATGTACATGTATGTGTTTATATGTATATGTATGTATATAAACACACAAATGCAGCCTTGTGTAAAATTTCCAATACAGTTTTTAAAAAATAACATTTAAGTAATGTTTATTGGGACTATCCTCTAATTACAAACATAAAATGTATTTAGTACCAAAAACTGGTAATATAGAGATAAACACAGAAGAAAATATTTGTTCATATTGGACCATCCAAAAGATAACCACTGTTAAAAATTTGGTATATGTTCTTCCAGTAATTTTATATGCATATACAGATATATATTATAGATAAGTATATATACAACATAAACATATATATGTATGTTTTTTACTTAAAAATGGTATTCAATACAGCTTTAATAGAAAAAACTCAGAAAAGAATTAGAATAAAATGTATAACAAAAGTAGTTCCCATTTCCTACCTCAATGTAAAATGTTCCTCCATTTAAATATTTTAAATTGCATTGTATATAAACATTTTACACAAAAATAATTGACAGCTAACTACTACATACTTATTTCTATTGGTTTTGTATATGTTAATGTTGCTGGTAAGTTCATGGCAATCAATCCTATCAATTTCTTCATTGATTAGAGAAGACAGAGTTTTGAGGGGTTCCTTTTGATATCACTAATTTTCTTAATAATATAATGAAATCCAAAGCCTAGAAATACAAGGAAGTTATACCATTGCTCTAACTAGATCTGATGAAATAATTGGGTCTGTAATATTTTGTAGATTTAAAGATTTAATCCTATTATTATGATTACTTTTCTATTTTCAGGACATTTCAGAAATAGTTTAGATTGAGACCAGTTCTAAGTTAGATGCTATTATAACTGATGCATGACGAAGAGGTGGAGTTTGTCAGTTCATGGTCCATCCTAGCTCTTCTGTGAGTTGAGAAGAGTAACTTTATATAGATAAGCCCTGCTCTCTATATATCCTTGATATTTAATTCACTCTTCTGGATTGGAAAACTTCAGAAATCTTTCAACTGAGTAACTGGTGGCCACATTTTAAAATCTCAGGCTTTGGTCTAATTCATCTCCTTTCTTCCCTTCTCTTTCCTCCTTTAATCCTCCTCTATACCTCTTTTCCCAACCCTTGCATCCTATAATCAAACACACTTAGTATTAAAACTAGGGACATAGGGAGAGCAATTATACTTTCAAATGTTTCCTTAAAATGAACTCTTAACTAAGTCAGTGGTTAAGATACTGAATCATTGTCTAATGTAGCTGATTTGGTCATTAAGACCACTATTAAGAGCATGAGTATTTCCTAACTTTTGAGTTTAATTTAAGGTATAGTCCCAACACAAGAAATCATCTATGACCTTAAGATTTTATGCAATATAAATTAGGTAAATATTTTAAATGACATAGAAATCGTCCTCAATATTTTATGTATTTATTATAGTCACAAAAGAAACAACCAAAGAGGAATTACAATTGTTAATTTTAAAATATGTATAGAATTAGTTTCATTTTGGTGTGACAAGCATGATTTTAAGTATTTTAGTGTGAAGTGGCAAATTTTCTGTGTAACTAATAGTCTTGTCAGTTGCCATTTCTATCTACTGTATCTTTTGACAGTTGGAAGTATTTCAGTGAAAACTGAGTTATGTTATCCACACCGTATCACAAGAGACAGTAAAATAAAGGATGAGAAAATGGAAGGAAGGTGTGGAGAAGAGAGGAAAGGGAAAGAATTTATGTTTAAATCTTAATCTGTGAATATCTCTTGGACCTAAAATAAATAAGCTGCATGTCTTAACAGCTATTATTGTACTGAAAGGAAAGATTTACCGAAAGGATATAACCTTCCTTAGTTTAGAGAAAAATTATGTTTTCAAGATGCTTAGTTTGTTAACCTCCTTAATGAGTTGACTTTCAAATTTTTTTTCTTAAATTTATTTGGCTTTATTTTCCATTTACTTTTAAATTAAACCATGTATATATACATATGCATATAATTTCAGTTCTAATATCTCATTGAAATAAACTGTAATCATTAGGATAATATAATTTTGTTGTACTCCTATTAATTATTTATATTTATGCTTTATGTACATAAGTTAACTTATGATCATCTGTATTACTCTTGAACTCACACCGTTAAAATGATTCAACTTATCTTACCTGTATTCTTAATTATGTAGCCATACCGAAATCAGCTTCTCTGTCAACTATTATCCGAATGCTAGAATTTTTGTTGAGCTTTCCCTGACCTTCCAAGGCAGAGTTGTTCCTTTTTTTCTCCCTCTATGTTTTAATATAACATTTACCATTGGTATTATGATTACATCTACTTCGGCCTAATGTAGGTGAATTCATAAAAGAAAGCAATCATGTCGTTTTAATATCCCTAATACCAAAGTAGGCTCATAAGTAATATCAATTGACTAATAAATGAATGGTGTATATACACGTCCTAATTCTGATTTGTAGTAATTTTAGATTCAAAATAAGAAAGGAAGCTTTTATTCCAATGTCAGTTATTCACTAGTTCTTCTTTGCATTAAAAAAAACTATTAAAAAACAATTTTTAAAGCTATAATAATTTTTAGTAACTGATCTCTATATTGCTAAAATATATTTGATGTTGTTTTTAAAAGGGCAAATCTTATATACAATGAAAAGGCGTAGGGGAAGCTAACAATTTTAAAGGCTCCTTATGTCCCAAATCAAACCAGGTTATACAGGTAGATAGGGTGGAGCTGAAATTCAAACTCAGATCTGGCTGTCTTCGAAACCATGCTTTCTCTTTATGGTATGGTTTGAAGGGGGCTGAGAAAGGTCCTATCTCAAAAATATTTTCCTGGATGATGGCTGAAATCATATCTTTCAAGTTCTGTTTATTTGAAGGTATCTAGTAGACAACATATTCAGCATCATTAGCCTTTAATCCCTGTGTGAATTAGCTGATCAGTTCCTTTAAACAACAGGAGGTAGAAGGCATAAGTCTAATATGCAAGACCCTCTCACAGGAAGGCAAGCGAGCCTTCATGGGCACTTCTGGGCAGCTTTTAGGCAATGTGTTCGCCTTGTTAGGAAAAGACAGGAGTAAGGCTGGGTACTTGTCATCTATTAAGTATTTTCACCTTTGAGGCATCAGCTGAAATTTTGAAACAACAGAATCCTGTTCAACACGGAGTTACACATTGTTTTGTGATCATATTATCTGAGATCACGAGATAGCTATAAGAACACAAATGTCTTTGACATCTCACTCTTGATCTAACTAGTAATGTTTCTTTCAATTAATGAATGCTCATGTCAATGAAAGAAGTGGGCTTGGTATGTCCCAGATGATAAGACTGAAGCTTTATTTATTGGTATGTTCAGCACTATCTGAGATGTCAATATAGTTAATGGCAAAAGTGAGGCACGATGTTTGCCAAAGCACCGTTACGGAATAGTCAGGGCGGAAACTTGGTTGAGAAGGGAGAGGTGATAAAGAGCCCAATACCTAAACCCACTTTTCCCTGCCCGAGTTCAGAACAAGTTGAGAGAAAGATAGATGGAGATCAACAGTATGAGTTTTATTAGCAATGAGAGCTGTATTGGAAGTTTGCATCCGAAGCAATAATAAACTTGCTTCTACTTAATTTTATAATTAAATCTTCTTCCCCGTCATAAGCAAAGCAGGAAAACTGAGTCCATCCTTGTGAATCTTAAAGCAAGTGGAAGTAAAGGATATTTCTTTCCCATAAACAGGCTGACTTTCAAGAAATGGGAGGAAGGGGCTAAACTAGGCTGGACCAGCTCCTTTCCTGATGTGCCAAACTGAGAACTCACTCCTTGTTCTTTGATACAGTGAAGGGCAGAGAGAGACCAATGAAAACAGGAGGAATAGGAAATACGTACTCCCACTGATTAGATTTATAGGCTTGATGAGGAAGCAGGGTTAGAGGAAGGTTTTCATAAAAGTAGAAACTCGTACCTGTTCACAGAAGAACGACTTGCAGCAGAAAGCTTGAAAAGACAGGAGAGATGAAATAACTAAATAAGCGTGGACCTGGAAAAGGTGGGAGAGGATGTGATGATGAGCATAAAGTTGTAGGCTGAAAGAGACGGAAGGAGAATTTTGCCTCGTAAGTCAGGAAGGAACAAAACAAGGGTAGGATTGTATATGGATACTTGTATAGCGATGGTTGGAGGTTGAAGTAATTACTGTCTGAGGACTTCAGTATCCTGATTGATCTTCTAAAATAAACCTGAGAAGAAGCATAGGCAGAGAGAGGGCTGTTTAGGGGCTCGGAGGGATTAGGTCGATTTGAAGCCCACAGATATGTAGTATCTCCAGCCTGCCTGGTTATATGACTTATTCCAGCAGTTGGCAGTAGCCTGAGCTTGTAAGCATGCAGAATAATGGTAACAAGAGCTAACATTCATTGGAGGCTTACTGTGAGGCAAGTGTTCTTCGGATTCCCTTACGCGAATTACCTCTCTTAATTCTCATGTACCACCCTATAAGGCAGACAGTTATCCCCAATTCACTGATGCTGCACAAAGAGATTCCGTTAGGACCCAAGGTCAGTGTTAGTATGTGATGGTCTAGACCAGAGCTCATAGTCACAATGAGTACATGATACTACCTCTTTAAAAAAATTAGCATTTATTGAGTGCTTTCTTTGTATTAGGCACTGTTCAGAGTGCTTTAGCTGTATTAATGTATTTAAACTTATACATGACCTGATGAGATAGTTCTGTTATTTCAGAGGACATACCCATGTTGCTGTGAGGTCAAGTAATGTAGGCTAAGATCACAGAGGAAATAAGAGTTGGGAATTCAGATTTAACTAATTAACCACTAACATATTGTGCAGTTGAATGGATTCTGGTTTGGGGCATGGCCATGTAGATATGACAGGATGGTGGATGTTAGGGACTTGAGTCATTAAAATAATCAACCATGTGACTCATATTAGTAGGAGAAAAAGTGAGGGCAAAAAGGAGACAGTAGAGTAGGAAAAACTTGAGGGATCCCTGGACTTGAGATCTTTAGGGAATCAATCTTATGGTCAGTAAAAATAAGAATGTGAGATACTGGTGTCTAAGCTTATTGAATTATTAACACAGAGCAGGTCTGGACGACAGGTTTTTGTAGGGTGTGGCTAACATTGTGTCAGGGTGAAGGTCAGTGAAGGTGAAGGAGTCAAAGAACTGTGAAGATAAACTATTGGGATGGTTGCCCATCTGTATATGAAATCACCTAAAATTATGCCAGAACACACAGTCGAAGGGAAGCCTGAACCACGTGCCAAAGGCTATCATGAATATGGGGGGAATGACCAGCAAGTCTGGAACATAAGGAGGGACAAAAAAGAGATATTCAGACTGCAAGAAGGTAGATTTGACCGTGGTTTGAAAGTGACATTGGAGAAATGAGATGATGCAAATCTCTCCCTGGTCACTGTGATACAGGGAAATACTGAAATGTTTTGCTCAGTAAGGCAGCAAAGAAAGTGGTGCTGTCGAGGAGAAGGCAGCTTCAATTGCAATAAAAAAGGTAGAGAATGTATTTATTGAAAAGCTTGAGGGCATAGGGAAGTGGGGTAGCGTAGACCAGAGACAGGATCCACAGGGCAAGGCAGAAAGAATTATAGGCAAGGGAATCAGGAGGGTTGGGACAAGTAACAGGGTTTTGAGGATGAGTGTACCAGAAAATGTAAAGGAGAGCTGTGATTAATTTAGCAGAAATTTATTTGGGCATAATCAATTTGACCAGAAACAAATAGACAAATTGTTGCTTGATCCAGCTATCTCCTATTATGGGGAAATTTAAGTTGCTGTGCTTATGTTTTTATTTCAGTTAGCACAGTGATATTATAGACTGAAGTGAATTATAGATTAAAAAGTACAAGGGCAGTACTATTTCCTCAAATTTTGAAAAAAAAAAAATCACATACAAACTTGTAAAACAACCCAGTAGTACACCCAAAAAAGTAGAGACTAGACTATTATTCGTTTTAGACCAGGTCAGTTTTTTTCATCAAAAATATTAATTGGCCAACTTCTTTTGAAAAAATTACTTTTCTGCTGATTATTTTGTGGCCAAATTATGTTACTACTGGAGGGGCTTACAGTTTAAGTAGTAATAAAAGGTAGTAGGGTTGTAAAGCATATTGGATGGGATTTTCCAGGCTCCCCACCATCGAGGAGACCAGAGCAAAATAGGAAAGCAAAAAAGATAACCTAAAAAAGTTAAAATAAAATTTTATTGGCGATAACATACAGAAAAGTAAAAAAAATCCTTATCACCCAGTTCAATTGTCACAAAGCGGCAGGTATAACCTGTACCTAATAGGTACTAATTAATAGTTTCCGTACGAGAAGCCACAGGTCTTCAGAACAAAACTACGCGAGAGCACAGTGATCTGAAAATGAGGTGGTCTTTAGGATGTGGACACAAGACTGTAGCCAACCAGATTAAGGCAACATAGCATTCCATGCCCACGAGGCAGTCAGTCCTATACTTCGATACAATTTAAAATGACTTTCTCTTGTTTGCTTAAAAAAATCCTTCTTCAAAGACTCGTGGGATAGCAGTTTTTTGCAGAGCCCCATAGAACGCTGGGAATAAAGTGTGACAAATGCTCCATGCCACTGGTACATTTTCTTTAACAAAAGAAAATTTTCATTTACTTGCCTGTGTCTGTAATGCCAAGTATTTTTCTTTTAGCAACTAACTGTCTTGGAAGTCATCTTTTAAACCCAAACTATGGAATCATTTTCAAATCAAATCATCTGTAGAAGAACCAAGCAAGGGAAAACACTAGGTTTCCAGAGGGAGTAGAAAAAAGGTGTATAATGGAAGGTTTCTAGGGGGGTGGTGGTCATAAAAACATCCTTCACTATGTTTCTTCTATTTTCCTTAGGGGATGCAGGCTTCCTTTGTGTGTGTAAGGAGCCAGTTCAGAATGTATGGAAATTGTCTATCAGAGGAATCACAATAGGGAGTTTTCAGATCACTGTGAATGGAGTTTCCACTTCCACTGCTCTACTGAGAAAAACTCTTGATCGGGTCACCCAGGAATCTCCGAATTATAAATTCCTGTGACCTCTCAGAGGTTTGCACACTGCTCATCACACCAGTGATCTGGTAACCTTCTTTGGCCTTAGTGACACTCCCACTCTTTGGTCATTTCTTCTCACTTTTCTTCAATAATTCTTGTGTATCTTGTTTACTCTATCATATGAGGGTATTTATCGTTTTTTTCAATATCAAAGTTATTTAAGTTTCTGTTCCTTTGTACATCGTCTTGTTGCTTTCTGGGAATGTCTTTCCTCACTTTACACACCAAACAAATCCCTTCTCCTCTTTCATGATCCGGCTCAAACACCAGATATCTTATGCCCACAGAATGGTCTACTCCCGGGATGGCTATCTCTCCATGTCAACACTAATTTCACTATTTTATAATTATTTATAAACTATCAAGGCCATGACTCAAATGGAAAGACAGAAAGCAAAGCCAAAGCTGGAGAGACTGCTAAGGTAGCAGACAAACGAGAAGGTAAAGGAAGCCACACTGGTGGTGGGTAGATGGGGTTTGCTGCAGGTTGGGGAAAGGAGAAGGTCTAGAGAAATTACCTAAGTGGGAAAACAAGCCACTTGCATCCAGTTCTTGCAGGGATCAGTAAAAGACTGACCTGACATTTACAGATAAAGAGAGAAAGGAATTGTTTAATGGGGAAGATTTCCCAGAAAATCTTTTACATGAAATCTTTCTCAGAAATTCTTTCAAAAAGCAATATGGTTAAAGGGAAATCCTGACTGGGGAAAAAAAAACAAGGTATTCTTTCAGTCCCAAGATTTTTTGAGTCATCATGATATTGCTATATTTTGGAAGCCTCAAACCAGCCTCCACTTCTTTTTTCTTCCTCACATTCAATGGATTACAATATGATTTCTGCCACAAGAACAGAATCTGCTTCTGCAGAGGTCACCTGTCAGCCTCTAATTACCATTCCAGGTGTACAGTGTCTATCCTCATGCTGTCCCACCCTCTCTGACATCTGACCCCGGTGACCTCCTCCATGAAACCACCTTCTCCCTGATGTCCTGCCCCCACCCACCCGCTGTTCGCTCTTTCCATTGCCCTTCACTTCATGAGCTTCCCTTCTCCCTCTTACTTCCTATATACACATCACTAAGACTTCTTGGAAAAAAGTCCCTCAGTCTCTATTCTCCCCTTCAGTGACTCCATCCATTTTCACACCTTCAGCCATTTTTATTCAGAAAACGCTCCGGTTGCTAGCTATGACCTCTTTCCTAAGTTCCAGACTGCTCCGACAACGCCACACTGGACCTTTCAACCTGAATGCTTTGTGGGAAGCTCAGTCCTAACATCCCCCAAACAGAGATGAATATTCCCACATAACTGCTCTTCTTGCGAACTCTTGCTAGGGTTCTAAAGGCAAGATTTTCTGTAACTCCACACTCCCTTACATTCTTGTCTTCTTCTTCTTCTTTTTTTAACATCTTTATTGGAGTATAATTGCTTTACAATGGTGTGTTAGTTTCTGCTTTATAACAAAGTGAAGCAGCTGTACATATACATACATCCCCATATCTCCTCCTTCTTGTATCTCTCTCCCACCCTCCCTGTCCCATCCCTCTAGGTGGTCACAAAGCACCGAGCTGATCTCCCTGTGCTATGCGGCTGCTTCCCACTAGCTATCTGTTTTACATTTGGTAGTGTACCTTATATCTTGATTAACCTATTATCCATGTCTTTTGATTCTGTTTCTATAAAATACTCCCTGTCCATGTCATTCTTCTATTTCCACTGGTCTTTCTTCTTACTTCTGAATAAACAGGATTTGCTTCCTTTTACAGCCTTCTGGTCTTATATCACTTATTCAGATAAACATGGATTGATTGTCTACTCTGAGCCAGGTATTGAGATGGGTAATAAGTCAGGGTTCTCAGCTCTTCTTTAAAAACAAAACTAAGCTAATGCCTAGACATGTGCTTCAAAGATACCACCTGAGTTGATCTAGGGTGGAGCTTGGACATAGTAGTTTTCAAGTTGCCCAGATGAACTTACTGTGTAGCCAGAGTTGAGAACTACAAACTTAAGTATATAAACGTCAGGAAAATGGGCGTTATTCTTACCCTGATGGAGCTTAAATTCTAGTTGGGGAGATAGACATTAAAGAACAAATAGTCATATATGTGAATAACTTAAAGTGATAAGTGCCATGAAGAAAATGAACAGGGAACTTTGGGAGAAATAGTATAGTAGGACAATGTGTATGGGGTCACAAAAGGTCTTTCTAAAGGAGTGATATTTAATGTGAAGATTTAAGCATGTGTGTAATTTGGCCAGGCAAGTAAGCAGATGGAAAAAACATTTTTGATGAATTTGAGTCATGGAAGAGCCTGGCATGTTTTGAGGAAATGAAAGCAAGCCAATGTGGATGGTGTGTAGTGACGGATGGTTAGAGTGGCTTAAATGAGATTGGAACAGAACAAAGGACTTTGTTAAGAACTTGTTAGGTTTTCTTCGGTGCACTGAAAAGCGATTTATAGCCTTTATCTTTTTAAGATTTGTTTTGATGTGGACCATTTTGAAAGTGTTTATTGAATCTGTTACAATATTGCTTCTATTTTATGTTTTGGTTTTTTGGCCATGCGGCATGTGGGATCTTATCTCCCCGGACCAGGGATCAAACCCACACCCCCTGCATTGGAAGGTGAAGTCTTAACCACCGGACGGCCAGGGAAGTCCCCATTTATAGTCTTTTAGGGACCAAAACAATTGTTTTATTTGTAGTTATTACTCTGGCTTTCCTGTAGAGGGTAAGAGGGGTTCAAAGCAGAGCAGATGGAGGGTGACTAAATATAAGTTTGAAGCTTGTTTTAGGGTAGTTTTAGGTTCGCAGCAAAATGGAGTGGAAGGTCTAGAGATTTCCATGTACCTCATGCCTCTGTACATTTCTTTATCTAGATTTGCCTTTTCTGGACAGTTTATAAAATGGAATTACGCAATATGTGGTATTGCATTTAACTTCTTTAGCATAATGTTTTGAGATTCTTCCATGTTATAGTATATGTAAGTATTTCATTTCTTTTTATTTTTGAATAATGTTCCACTCTATGGGTAACTACATTCTGTTAATTATTAACCTGTTGATAAACATTTGGATTACATCGAATTTTTGGCATCTGTGAATAATGCCACTATAAACATTTGCATGCAAGTCTTTGTGTGGACATATATTTTCATCTCTCTTGTATCAATTCCCAGGAATGGGATTGTTGCGTTATATGTTAAACATGTGTTTAACTTTTTTAAGATAGGCTTTTTTCTGAGTAATGTTAGGTTCACAGCAAACTTGAGCGGGAAGTTGCCATATGAAGTCAGTCTTCCGTATCCTCAGATTCTGCATCCGTGGATTCAACCAACCATGGATTCAAATATTCAAAGAAAAAAACCCCAGAAAGTTCAAAAAAGCAAAACTTGAATTTGCTGTGCATAGGCAGCTGTTTACCCAGCATTTACATTGCGTTAGGTATTATAAGTAATCTAGAGATGATTTAACGTATTGGGGTGTGTGTGAAGATTATATGCAAATACTACGCCATTTTCTATAAGGGATTTGAGCGTCCTCGGATTCTGGTATCTGCGGGTTTGGTGGGGGGGATCTTGGAACCAATCCCCTGAGGATGCCAAGGGACGACTGTACTGTCTACACCCCTCCCACATCATTAGCACCCAAAGTCCATAGTTCATATTAGGGTTCACTCTGGGTGGAATATTACACCCTACTCTCATCTTGCTTGTATGGTTTCTGAGGAAAAGTTGGATGTAATTCTTATCTTTGCTTCTTTATAAGTGAGGTGTTTATCCCGTCTGCTTCTTACAAGATTTTTTATCTTTGATTTCTTGAAGTTTGAATATGATATACCTAGGTGTAGGGTTTTTTTCGTTTTGCTTTGCTTTGTAGTGTTTTTTGGCATTTATCCTGCTTGGTGTTCTCTGAGCTTCTTGGATCTGTGATTTGGTGCCTGACATTAATTTGGGGGAAATCCTCAGTCATTGTTACTTCAAATAATTCTCCTATTCCTTTCTTTCTTCCTTCTCCTTCTGATTTTCCCATTATGTGTATGGTAGACCTTCTGTAGTTGTCCCACCATTCTAGGACATTCTGTTACATTTTTGTCAGACTACTTTTGCTTTTCTTTTCTTTTCCATTTTGGAAGTTTCTGTTGATATATCCTTTCCTCAGCCATGTCTGGTCTACAAATAAATCCATCAAAGGCATTCTTCATTTCTCTTACAATGTTTTTGATCTCTGACATTTCTTTTTGATTCCTAATTAGAATTTCCATATCTCTGCTGTCATTGCCCATCCATTCTTGCATGCTGTCTACTTTATCTGTTAGATGCCTTAACTTATTAATCATTGTTATTTTAAATTCCTGGTCTGATAATTCCAATACCCCTGCCATATCAGAGTCTGGTTCTGATGCTTGCTCTGTCTCTTTCAACTGTGTTTTTTGCCTAGGTTTCCACTGGGTCTGTTTCTATATGCTTTGTGCACCAGTAGGGCCTGCTTCAGACTTTTACCTTCTAAAGGAGAATGTGAAAATCAACAGATCCACATCATATGCAGAACTAAGTGCGATCTTGCAACCTTCTAGAATTTGGCCTCAATTAATCTTCACAAGCTCATTTCTGACTATAGCTTCATGCTTAAACTGGCCAAAGTGATGTTCACTGAACAGTGGCCTATGTTTTCCCACAAATATGTCTTTGATTTT
This sequence comes from Physeter macrocephalus, assembly GCF_002837175.3. Taxonomy (NCBI): domain Eukaryota; kingdom Metazoa; phylum Chordata; class Mammalia; order Artiodactyla; family Physeteridae; genus Physeter; species Physeter macrocephalus. The sequence goes on from NC_041217.1 coordinate 16,731,421, forward strand.
ACCCTTCCCTTAGCCTGGACTACCTTTCTTCCTTTTAGTGTTGCCAAAATTCTACCCATCTTTAGAACAAATTCAGATACTTTTTCCACAGGGTTTTCTAAAGGGTATATACCTTTACCATAACCTTTGGTGTATACTTCTTTTAAACAGTTATTAGAGGACACTTACTACAGGCTGGTTGTGTTATTGTCAGTCATAAAATCATTCTCCCCACGCCCCCTCCGAGAATGGCTTGAAGGGAGTGATCACTTTTTATTTATCTCTGTACCCACCTTAGATCCAGCAAAGTGTTTCTAAGTTAGAAGATGCTCAATATTTATTGAATTAAATTAGTATATGGAGAATGGTATCTTATTTAAATTTCTTCATTTTAATCAACATTTCATGAGAATATTTTAACATATAATAATGATTAGGATATCCGAATGATTTATAAAAATCATTTGTTAACCTACTAAAGCCGGCTATATCTGGGGGTCTGCATTTAACACACCCCCTCTATAATTTGACTGAAGACATTTAAACATTTTATTTCTTAATGGAGTGAAAGATGAGAAAAAGCATTTGTAGTTAAAAAAAAAAAACTTGCCTTAGATAGATAAGAACCATACCAAATATATCCTTTGTGAATCCCTAATGTTTCCATGAAATTGTTATTCCTTCTGGGGTGCTGTATCTGAGGGTTAACATGACTGTTGTCTGTATCTGAGAAATGACCATGTTTCCTTTTAGTTCTCAGCAAGAGTAATTGAATGTAGACTATCTTACTAAACGCTGGCCTGTGACAGTGTGTTAACACTCTGTCTCCTAACGGCAGGGCAATTATTTGCTGAGTGGGATTTTTATAAATCCCCTGGCACTAGTATGTCCCGATAATTATGATGAAGAGCATTGGTCAGTGTTGATTCAGCAGTCCCCACCCCAGCAAATATTTCATTCGCAGTTCCCTGGCCCACTTCCACTTTTCTAGTTATTAGAGACCTTTACTACTCTTCTGTGCTTGCCTAGTGTCTTATATTTTGAAAGCATTTTTTACTAAAACTTAGAACTCAAACATATTTTAGACAGCCCTCCATTTAGAATTGTTCATCTCTCATGATAGTCACAAAATCTGGTTCATGGGGCAAGAAAATACTTTTTAAAAACCTTTTTTTTAATTGAAGTATAGTAAAATTTACAATGTTGTGTTAGTTTCAAGTGTACAACAAAGTGATTCAGTTATACATATCATTTTCCATTATAGGTTATTACAAGATATTGAAGGGAAAGATACTCAATATTTTATAATAACTTATAAGGGAAAATAATCTGAAAAAGAATATATATATATTTAACTGAATCACTTTGCTGTACACCTGAAACTAACACAACATTGTAAATCAACTATACTTCAATAAAAAAATTTTTTTTAAAATTGAGTATAGTTCCCTGTGCTGTACAGTAGTTCCTCGTTGTTCACCTATTTTATATATAGTAATGTGTATATGAAGAAAATACTTTTTAGTTTTGTTTCTTTTTGTGGCAATCAGTGACTCCTGTTTGCTGTGTAATTGTCATTTGCAAAAGTAAAACTTGAATTCTCCCACCTACTCGGTAGAGTTCTTCATTCCTGGAATAAGCAGTTACTTTGAAATCATGAGAAATTACTGTTTCTAATCTGATAAAATCTGAAATGGAAGCAGTAGTAATCGTGCTATGGGAATTATAGGTGTACCTGGTCCTGTTTCAAATTCTTTTTATTTTACAGAAACTCGTTTTAAAAGTAAACCTCAATAACAAAGAGAAGAGAAAAAATTAGACTATGGCTTCCCGCAGGCAATTACAAAATAAAGATCAGTGTATGAGTGGAAAATGACCATAAAAACATTCTTCATGAAATACAGCAGTAGATGCTCCAAATATAACAAATAAATCCATTTGTTTTCAAGTCAACTGCATTTTTTAAAGTGCTTTCCCTTAGAATACTTCAGTAGAAGAATAAAAACTGAGAAGAAAAGAGCCAACTGATATGATAGATTGTTAGAAATATGGAATGGTTCAAAATATTAATGTAATGCTAAGGGTGACCGGGTAACAAATGGTACATTTGCTCGCTGTTCAACCTGGCATAATTAATATTCTAGGTCATGCTTAAGTTCCCATGATGGAAGGTCTGAAGGGGGGAAATTCAAGAAAAATATATATCTATTATATAACTCATTGCCTTTTTTTTTTTTTTTCCTTTCATTTTGACGAGTCAGAATCATAGCCTTTAAAAAAAATCAGTGCTTTCACACCTCATTTGCTGTATTCACCACTGGGCCACCAGTCAGCAGCCGGGCCTGATACAGGAGGTCAGTAAGAAGCTATTAGCAAAGTCCTCTCCTGAGATTTCTTGGGTCTTATTGAGTTGAATGTTAGCATGACAGTACTGCAAATAACTCAGTTGTAGGCTTCTTTTTTTTTTTTTTTTTTTTTTTAAACAGTTAGCACAGATTTCCCCATAGTGTTGGTCACTCTAGAAAATTATTGCTGAAAATGAAGTCCCCAAAGCTAGCTTGGCATTAGCCCTTCTAAGTTGTGAAAAATGTGAAAACGGAAAAATATGTCATAGTCCCCGAGGATTAACTTCGTCTTCTCTGACTCATAGTAATACTTTTTTAAAAAATCCATAGCAAACCATTATTCACAAAGTGGCTTACAAATTAATGAAATATAGCAATTGAGACAATAGTTCGGGTTGTTTCGTTAACTTAAAGAAATAATAATTAAATGGATACCATATTAATATAAGTAGATAGGGTCTCTGCTTGCTGTAGGGATTGAGGGGGGCTGGACCGTTTTCATTGACAAAAGTTAGCCAAATGTATTAAATTAATTTCTAAAATACTGACACCTTGAAGATTTTAAATGATACATTTTCCATTCAATTAAAATATATTTTCTATCTATATATGATTTAAATTGCAAAGAGAATACACATGAGGAGGTCTCCATATAGGTTGCAAAATATAATTTAAGAAAGCTATCATGTCTACTGATCTATTTGCATTTCCCATCTAGCCTATGTATACATGTGCATGCAAATGTGAAGGAGATCAAGGAAGATTTCTAATGGGGGCAAAGTTAATAGCTGGTAGCAGTTATTCAGGTAGATAGATATTTTTAAATGGTAAATTATAATCTAGTTATATTGTATGCATTTTACCATTTTAATCTGTAAGATTATGGAAATGATAAACTAACAGACTTCGGTTAATTAGGTCATCACTAAACAGAATGGTATTCTCTTATATCTCTTTCATAGACTATGGAGATTTAGTTCTATTTTATGTCAGAATAGTCTTTTTAGTATACTATTTATTGTTTTCTTCTCATTACAATTGATAAAGTCTCATCTTAGAAAATCACCCTAAAAATCATCTTAAAAATTACCATCCACTTAAAAATTACTGTCCACCAAAAGCTATTTTGAATACATATGCGTATTAATTTTCTTATATTAACATCATTAAAAATATCTGTTTACGTGTCCACCTTGTTCCGTATTTAGTATTATAGTAAGAGAATGTTAACATGACATTAAAAATGGCTTATACAATGCCTATAATGTTTCCAATACTTTTATCTTATGTAAATTGTATAGGGAAAAAAGTCTCAAAGAAGAGCCAATTCAAGAAAAAATTTAAATAGGTAAATATATTTACATTAACTTTTTCCTTAGCGTAGGAAAAATTTGAGTTGGAGATGACTCAGTGGGACTGTGATAATTTAGTTCTAGATCACAATGTATTCAAAAGCAAATTAAACCTGAAGTGTTTTTTAAGAAAGATGAAAAGGATATAATCTATAACTTTGAAGGAAGTCAATCAGATTTTGAAATAAACTCAAACATTTTACTAAAATATTTATGTGGCTTGAGAAAGTAAGAGTAAAATAGAGACTTTATGGGCCTTTCTGAACAGCGCATTGTTTTTCTACACGAGCATTTAGCATTCATTTTTGAGTGTCTACTACGTGTTAAGCACTTTGCTAGGCCCTGGAGATGCAGAAATACCTAACGTAGAGTCCCTGTGACCCAGCGGCTTGCTTAGGGAAGATGGACACACACACAAAGATAATTTTGAACCAATGTAATAAGTACTGTGACAGAGTTGTCCCCAGGCTGTTAAGGAAGCATTGGGGATAGGACACGGAATCTAGCCTGAGTTGGTATTAGAGAGAGGTTTGTACTTACTGAGGAGTTAGGCTAGAGAGGGAGGGAGACGCAAGAGGGAAGAGATATGGGAACATATGTATATGTATAACTGATTCACTTTGTTGTAAAGCAGAAACTCACACACCGTTGTAAAGCAATTATACTGCAATAAAGATGTTAAAAAAAATGAATAAAATAAAATAAATAAAATTTCCTAGGATAGTGTTTCCAAGACAACTACCGTAGGTAGTCATAATACTTTGGACTTGCTGATTCCAAGAGGTAAATATAACAACCAGAAATATTTATGGATATGATGGTGGCATGAGAGAAAAGCACATTTTTAGGGAAAACCAGATAGGTTTAATGGATACATTCTTTACATTAGTCTAGAATGTCTACAGAGCAACTACACAAGTCATCCTATCATTTAAAATATAGCTTTTCTTCATGAATATGCATTTGTATATAGGAAAGGAGTAAAAATATAGTTCTAAGCAGTTTGTGTATTCAAACGTCATTGAATTTTCAGAAAGTGGAATATGCTAAACGTGCATTTAACATTTATCCTGCATACATCTATTGAACCTCCATTGCATAGCAGGCACTGTGTTAAATAAGTCTGGACTATTTTGATGCAGTGTGTGACAAGGTCAGTGATAGACAGCAAGGGTAATGTGATGATATAGAAATAATGCACCTAACCATGTGAATGCAACTCATTAAATACAGGATGTTATTTTGAATGATTGTATACATATATATACACACACATATATATACACACATGTACGTTTATATATAATATATATATACATATACCAGTTCATTATTTTAAAGTAAAGAACTTAAAATGGTGGCCATTAATTAGGTTGTATAATGAATAATCTTTCAAATAATCAAATATTTATTAAGTTCATACTTTGTACCTGAAACTGGTTCAAGCATTGTATATTTGAGTTTGTGTGAGTGAATGTATGACTTACAGAGCTGGTTAAGTATACATATATGTAGTGAATGGTTAGAATACAAAATGAATGCCTTTTTGTCCTGTTATTTTTTTTCTCAAATACAATTATATCAAATATGCCATGTGCAGCAGATAGAAACTATAGTTTCTATTAGTTGTTTTTAACATGTTTAGTCTTCAACCATGAATCATTCTGAAATTGTTGGTCTGGAGACAAAGTGTATTTTGTAACGTCCTTAGACTAATCTAAAGTCCACCTCTAGTTAAGAGCTAGAGTTGTAGTTTAACATAGTCCTTAAACATATGAAAATTTATGTGGTACAACTTTATCTTCCCTTTATTCTATGTGAAAATGAAGGATAAAAATCAAAATGATGTTGTTTGGGGCTTCCCTGGTGGCACAGTGGTTGAGAATCTGCCTGCTAATGCAGGGGACACGGGTTCGAGCCCAGGTCTGGGAGGATCCCACATGCCGCGGAACAACTAAGCCCGTGAGCCACAACTACTGAGCCCGCGCGTCTGGAGCCTGTGCTCCACAACAAGAGAGGCCACGATAGTGAGAGGCCCGCGCACCGCGATGAAGAGCGGCCCTCACTTGCCGCAACTGGAGAAAACCCTCGCACAGAAACGAAGACCCAACACAGCCAAAATAAATAAATAAATTAATTTTTTTAAAAAAATGATGTTGTTCTTCTTTAGATTCCAGGTATATACAACTCACCTTTCAGAAAAGATCCTGATCCATGGGAGTTGCGGTTACAGCAGGCAAAGCCTTTAACACCCCGAAGACCTAACGTGAAGGCGAAGCACTCCGTCAGCCTTAGCAGCTGGCTGGCTTGCACAAGTACCCGGTCCTTTCCTCGGTCCGGAACCCTGCCACCCGTTGACAGGAAACGATGTCAGGTACTCATTAGGCTTTTTTTTTTTTTCAGTTTAACTTTTCTGTCTTCGAACTTTTATTATTCACTTTCTTCTTTTTCATGGGAGTATAGTTGCTTTACAATGTTGTGTTAGTTTCTGCTGTACAATGAAGTGAATCAGCTATACGTATACATACATAAGAATTGTGTCAGTGATCGTGTTCTTTCTGTTTTTTTATAAAAAGTTATTGTTTTGTCTTTGTGAAAAGAAAAGAAAATTATTTTTTTACAGAATCTAATTTTTTTTTTTTTGGCTGTGCTGTGCAGCTTGTGGGATCTTAGTTCCCCGACCAGGGATTGAATCTGGTCCATGGCAGTGACAGTGCTGAGTCCTAACCACTGAACTGCCAGGGAATTCCCCAGAATCTAATTTTAAATAATAAAAATGAAGTACATGTAAAATATATATCAAAGAAATAAATATTTCCTTGGTATTGAATTTTATTGTTCTGGGTGTGAAATTAACACATAGGATTTTTGGCTAGGATGTAGCCTTTTTCTGTAACAATAGTGTAATAACTGTACTTGTTATAACCTGTTGTTGCTACAAAAATCCTACGTATTATCAAATTTATTTAATTTAGCCTCTCATCTGATGGTTCACATGATTCTGTACAATTGTAAACATAATTTGCATGGGAGTCATTTAAAAAGTATAAGTTGGAGAATTAAAGAGGGCCCAAAACAATGCAAAGCTCAAGCAAAGACAAAATCTTCACTATGGATTAGAATACAGCATGATTGGCAAATGACTTCCTAGGGCTAAAGGGTGGAGTGGGATGGGTTGTGATGATGGTCACTGTCCTAAAAGTTCCCGAGAGCAACACTTCTCTCACCCCCAGAGAGCAGTTCTGTCACCCCCAGAACTGCTGCCTGTTAGCTTCTTACACAGCCTTGCCTCTGTGTATCTATGGCTGGATAATAAATTATATTATATTTATGTATAAAGCCTGATGGCTTAAACCAACACACGTTTCTCTTCTCACAGTTTCCATGGGTCAGCGTTGGGGGTACAGCTTAGGTGAGTGCCTCTGACTCAAGATCTCTCATGAAGTTGCAGTCAAGGTGTCAGCCGGGACCGTGATTTCATATAAAAGCTCAGCTGTGGAGGAAGGAGAGGAGGGTAGGGAGATCCTCTACCAGGGTCACTCACATGGTTGGCTGTTTTCCTGTCTCTGTCTCTCCTCCCTCAGTCTCTATAGCGCTCCCCTCCCTGCAGGAGGGAAGTGCCAAGCTTCTAATCACTTGGTCTTTCTGGTGACCAGTCTCACCCAGAGGCTATCTAGGGACTCCAGCCTAAGTCACCTTATTAGCTTAAACTCAGGTGTATTCTTGTTACAAGTAACAAAAGATACTCCTATCATCAGGAAATTGCAAAGGTTTTAGGAACTCTGTGCCAGGAACCTCGGACAAAGACCAAATATATTTCTTATTATACCCACAATGGTTTAAATATAAAGATACATGGAAAATACATATACATTTATATAAAGGTATACATTCATATGTATGTGGAATACACATCTGTATGGAAGAGTTTATATATGTGTATATACATACACATATACATATACAGGTACACACACCCACATGCATACTCGTAAGGTACATTTATCTAACATACCACAAAATAATTATCCCTGCTAATTGTTTCCTTTCCCTTTCCTTCTTTCCCCATCTCCTTCCTACTTACCCCTGGTCCTCCTCCCCCACCCCCATCATATCCTCTCATCCTTCTTTTCCTTCTTTCTCTTATTTTTCCTTCTTTCCCATCTTCTCTTCCCACCTTCTCTCTTATCATCTTTGACTTCTTCCTTTCTCCCTTCCTTCCCTGCTTTTTTTTTTCTTCTTTCCTTTCCTGTTTTCACAGAATGGGATTCTTAATGTGGTTTTCTTTGACTGAACCCCATTTCCTGTACTTATCTATAATAAAAAGGTACCCACATCACTGGAGACATTTGAGATTATATATACTACAGTCCAAATGATACTATTTATACTCTGACAGTCTATCTGCACTTGTGAGGTGAATTTCTTAAATGTGTGAGACAATAATAGCAAGTTTAAAACAATTTTCACTATTATTTAAGCTTTGAGAAAAGTTTATAAATACAAGATGACTATAATGTGGGTTATTAAAAATATAGAAGAATATAAATATATTTGACTCATAATTGGACTTGATTGAAGGCAAAGAAAGTCAAATATTGGAGAACTATAGCTAAGAGCCCAAGAAGTCTCATAGGTTCAGGTTGAATCCTGAATGGTCTACACAGTCTAGGGATTCGTATTTGGAAATGGGTACAATGAGCAGAGCTGAAGTTTGAAGCTTTGTCTGAAATTTGGGATGCTACCTCATTCCAGGTATGATTGGTATAAGTGATCACTTGAGATCTAAAAGAGTCTCAACAGAAGCTTTGGCATAAGAGAACCTTGACAGTAGAGGCCAAGTTTGCTGACTAGGAAGGTGGTCTGTTAAGCTCAAAGGCAAGACATTAATTGTCTAAGATATAAATGTATGGATCAGGCACTAAAACACATAGAAAAATGGACATTCTTAAGGAGGATTGTGGGCATGAAGATTATAGTTAATGAAAAAAGAAGAGTGTGTCTATTTTATTCTAAATTTTGCTGCTTAAGTAGGGCTTCCTCTTTCATTTCCTAATCTTGCTGGAAATAGCAAGTTCCAGAACAAGTAGTGCAGTAAGCCTCAAATGGGTATGTGTTATATTGATACATCAACAAAGGTCAGACGGCAGAGATTAGCCACCAAGAAGATTTTATTCCTTGTGAATGCAGGCCCCTTCAAAGTCATAGCCTTGGTCTTTTGTTTGTATACTTGATGCTACTATTGTTCAAAATCTTTTTCAAACTCCTCTAGAAACTAAAAGTAAGAGTAGTAAGATAATAATAAAGCTAGGAGTACAATTTTTGCGTATTTACTAGGTTCTAAGTGCAATGCTAAGAGTGTTACTTATATTTTCTTATGTATCTTAAGGGCAATTTTGTGAGATAGTTATTATTCCATCTTACATACGAGGAGAAGAGGTCTAGAGAAGTAATTTGCCCCTAATAACACAACCAAATATTATTTTTCAAACCACAGAATTTGTCAAAGTGAAAGATTAAAAATCTATAGAAAATATCCTCTTTTGATTTCTTAATCCTGAACTTGGAATCATGTTACTGTATCTTTAAAAAATAAAGTTCCAATAAAAATCCATTAACTACTTTCAAATATAGCAATCCTCCTGTCCAGCTGTGAAAAGTACTAGATGATACTTATTTGCCATTTGTGTTATTTACGGTCCATGACTTTTATGGTAACTGGTTCCTATTATTGGTTTCTATTAATGTAAAACATAAGTGAACATAAATGAGGCGTGAATCATTTCTTTTTATTAGCCCCCCAGTCTTCACTCAGTGCTTGCAGTAACTCCAGCTGTGTCTTGTTAGTGATAACCTATTTAAAGAAGAGATCTTTAAGGATAAGGGATATGATTAGAAATCTTTGTCTATTTTATATCACTTCTCTCCTGCACAACAAAGGTGGCGAAAACAAAATGTAATTGATGGCACAGCAAAATCTCGAGCCACCTCCGATTTGTATTGTGTTTCATATGATACAAACTAGATAACCAGTGGGTTCTAGTAACTACTATAAGTAACTACTAATTTAAAGGTGGAATATGTTGTAAACCCCTTCACACCATTGCAGCTTATGGACTTTGCTATATATTTGTGTCATTAAATGGTCGCTATTGTAGCAGAGTTATTAAGCAATAGAATTTAGAATTTAAATAAAAACACTTAAAATAATTTAAAATATGGCCCTTCTATATTTTGGAGGAGGCCACCAGTTAAATGTAAGGTTTGGCATTCACCTAAAAACTTTATTTTAATGAAAAAAAAAACTTGCCGTCCGATTTCTATCTATTTGAAAACTGTGCCCAGGGTCTTTTCTAATATTTTAGCTTACTCAAAATGGGAGCAAATTCTTTTTAAATTATAAGAAACGTGCTTTTTAAAATTAGAAAACAAAGCAACTTTTATAACTACAAGTTAACTAGTTCTAGCATGAAAACTCTTTTGATGTAAGTGGGGAAAATTCTGCCTAATTTAAAACATTTTTAGTATAATCACTTGCACTTGTGTGAACGTTTCTTGAAGATGTGATGCTCTTACTTCAGGTGTTTTCTAATTCAGAGAAGAATAAGTTGTTCTTTAAAAATAACTTAGTAAATACTACTTGTTATTCTTTGTAGATATTCAGTAGCCTTGGTCATAAATCACAAACTATCTACCTCACCCTTTCTTGTCAGGGACCCTTCCGCGATGTCTCTGAAGTGTGGGAACAGCGCTACAAGCCTCTGGAACCGACGCTGCGAGTGGCCGAACCGATGGATGGGCTAAATGAGGCCAGAGCACAGCTCCAGAGACAGGAATGGACGCGAAACGTGAATGACAATATGTGAGTTCTTAGCTTAAAAAAAGTAGCTGTACCATGTTTGGTGCCTGAAGTATTTTTAATATTTTCTGTTTCCTAGTATGGTAGAGAATCTTTTATTTGTGAGAAAAGGAAGAACCACCCCTGACCTATTCAGAAGCAACCATTTTTCAATATGCAAGTGTTTTATTTTTTTTATTATTATTTTTTAACATCTTTATTGGAGTATAATTGCTTTACAATGGTGTGTTAGTTTCTGCTTTACAACAAAGTGAATCAGTTATACATATACATATGTCCCCATATCTCTTCGCTCCTGCGTCTCCCTCCCTCCCACCCTCCCTATCCCACCCCTCTAGGTGGTCACAAAGCACCGAGCTGATCTCCCTGTGCTATGCAGCTGCTTCCCACTAGCTATCCACCCTACGTTTGGTAG
>NC_041217.1:16742683-16798064 GCF_002837175.3 Physeter macrocephalus
TTCCCTTTTCTCCACACCCTCTCCAGCATTTATTGTTTCTAGATTTTTTGATGATGGCCATTCTGACCGGTGTGAGATGATATCTCATTGTAGTTTTGATTTGTAAGTGTTTTAGATAAGGTCAATATTGATGATGATATTGATTTTATACACACACACACACACACACACACACATATATATTACTCAAAGGGAAAAAGGAAAGAATGAATGGCATTTCACAGGGATAAGTGACCACTATCCATGCATCTGTGAAGATAATTTCCTTAATTATTCAGTGAAAGTATTCATATTTCTGATGCTTCTATAATAAGATCCAACAGAACAAAAACATTTTTCTTAACGTGAACTAAATTTTATTTGGATACATTGATATGGCATTGTAGTTTTAATAAATCAGGTACAATGAAAGAGTTTAGTTTCTTCACCACTGAGGAAGATGATTGAGAAAGATAAAGGGCAATCTAAGAGCATATGCAATTTTAAATTATTATATTAGCATCACTGATTTGGGTCTCAATTCATACATCTTTCTCCAAGGCACTTCCTCTCTCTTTAGGTATTTGTCATCAATAGTTATATGTAATTTATAAACAGACCATTTAAAATCTAGAAAAGCTTTAAAAAATTATTATTATTATTCTATAAGATATCTTACAATTATCTTTGTAATGTATCATAATAATTATTTACTATTATATATACTAAATAAAAAGGCAATTATATTATTCTAATCTAAATTATTATAATTATTATAATTTAATATAATATTATGTATTGTAAATAATTATATGTCAACTACAACATATAAACTGCAGTTACTCATTTATATAATATATACAATGCACTAATCCTCGTATTACACATGTTATATAATAATAATTCCAAAATACATTACAAAGTATGTTTTGTATATAAAGAAACTAGAATCACCTCTTATCCAGCATGGTGGATTTTGGATAGTTTTATCAGTCAGAAGGGATATGTAATATGCTTTATTTTAATCATACATTTCTGAAGGGACTCCTGAAAAATAAAAATTTTTGAACAAACTCATATGAAAGATAAAATTGGCAAGTATCTCAAGTAATTTTCATAAAGTTTTTCATTTTATAGCAATTACTTGAAGTGAGATATTAGCTATAGAGTGTTCAGCATATTCTTTCAATAATTGAATGAGTTACGCAACACATAATGAATAAGAAAATAAGAAACATTTTTTTCCAATTATTTTGGGGAGGTAGATTTCTTTTAGTAAAGAGATTATAGAAGATTAGTGCTGCTCGACTTAGTCAAGCAAAATGTGCAATTTAGTGATGAATATCAAAAGAGTTATATTATGCAGAATTATTTTTCTATTTTCAGTGATGCCAAGGTTTATGAAATAACAAAATTGACTTCTCAAATAATTGACCACATTGATATTTCTACAGAAATCACTGTGCATAAAAGATACTGAAGTATCCTTTCTTAGTATTTTCCTTGATAAACCTAGAAAGAGCAGATATCAACGTTAGCCCCAAAGAAAGGTGCTCAACTTTTACTTTCTGTGGAATACTTGTAAATATCTTCAACCTCTACAGTGTTGCTGATGACCCTTCACCTTGAAACTTTCAGATTGAAAAGTGCTTTTAGGATAACCAACCAATCAGGAGCAAACCAAGTTGGGAATGCTAAAGAAATTACTTATAGATTTGAAGCTATCATGTTTTTAATGAAGAGGCTAAGCAATGGGTTTTAACAGCCAGCCTATGGATAATCCACTTTTTCAGAGAACTGAAACTATTATTTTGTAGCTTCTTCGGAATCCATTTTGGTTTCCATATACTGGGTAACGTAAATGTATCTTGTGAGGCAAAAGAAATGTTAGAAATTTAGGTTTTATATCTTTCAGATAATAAGTTTGTGATAGAAATTAGGCCAAAAGTCTATTTTATCACAGAGATGCATGGTTTATTAATGAGAAGGATCGTTATTGGCCACGTTACCAGTTTCATCTGTAAGGAATTGAGGGCAGTGCCTTTGCCATCCAAGGGCCTTAACTAGGAACCCTCTATCTAAAGCCAGGAAGGTAGAGCTCTTTATTTCTAACCTTAACGATTCAAAGGGTGGCCTTATATCTGAGGATATGACACATTTAGCTATTTTGTTTTCATATCTTTATGAAAATTGCACTGTGGTGATAGTAGAAGGTTGGGCTTTGGAACTAGATCTGTGCGAGCTCAAATCTCGACTGCATTACACAACAGCAGTATAATCTTGGGTAAGTAACTTAGCCAGCCTGAGCCTCTGTTTCCCTGTCTGTAAAATGGGGATAGAACTGTTATCTTAAAGGTTGTAATGAGGATTGAATGAGATAATGAGTATAAAGTACCAAGAGCATAGCAGAGTTTTAATAGAAGATAATTATCATCATGTTTAGTATCTGCTACAAGCATAATAATTCTGCATCTAAGACATCAAACTGTGGGTAGGAAACCACAGATTCCACAGATGGGCTGGATTTTATCTACTAGCCCTGGGAACCGGAAGTTAAGGAGGACCACGGGCAGAGCTCTTCATAGGCCACTCATAGAAGATTTCTTATTAAGGTTCTAAAAGACAGATTTTCTGAATGTGTTAAGTTTGCTAGGGCTGCCGTAACAAAGTACTGTAAACTAGATGGCTTAAACAACAGAAATTTACTGTCTTATGGTTCTGGAGGCTAAAGTCCTAGATCAAGGCCTCAGCAGGGGTGATTTCTTCTGTTCCAGTGTCTCCCTTAGCTTTTGATGATGGCTGAATCTTTGGTGGTCCTTGGCTTGTAGAAGCATCACCCCTATCTCTGCCTTCATCTTCACGGAGATACTCTTCCTATGTGTGTGTCTGTCCAAATTTCCCCTTTTTATAAGGACACCAGTCATACCAGTTTAAGGGCCCAGCCTACTCCAATATGACTGCATCTTATAATACCCACAACGACTGTATTTCCAAATAAGGTCACATTCTTTAATATATTCTTTAAAACAAGTATAGGAAGTGGGACAGTAACATTTTACGTATAGAGTATGGAGGGTGTTTTGGAAATCGTTTAAAAACTGTTCTTATTCCTAAAGAAACTCTATTTTCTCATGCCTTCTCAAAGAAAATTATTTTCATTTTTCACATGTCTATCTTTACGAAGCCAAGAAATTAAATAAGCTGTTAGTAAATAATTGTCCAGTAACCTTTATGTGAGGAGCTCGCAGCTAGATATTACAAGAAATATAAAGGAGTATTTATTGATTCAACAAATGTTTGCATGTCAGGAAGAGTTCTACGCTCTCGGAATATAGCACTGAATAAAATAGACAAGTCTCTGGCCTCATGAAACTTCCGTGCTTCTAGCTTTAAACTGAACCAGAAAACCTAATGAAATTCAGAATAAGTATCATTTGCAGATAAGCACTTGAAAATAGTCAAGCGTGTGTTAAAGACAGTAAGTGCCATGAAATTATTATTATTTTTTTAATGTAGAGTTTGCTCTGTTCTCTGATGACCTAGGCAGGTGTTCTTCACAGAAAAGGAACTGAATTGAGTTCTGTGGAAAGAGATGTGTAAGATTTTGACAGAGAAAAGAAGAGAAAGTAGATAAAAAATAGGTTGATAGTATGGGGAAAAATGATGGTAGAACAATGAGGAGACCAATTTGACAGAAACTCATTTTTATGTGAGAGGCAGTAGAAAGAAAAGTGGTAGGAGGCTTCAAGGCCAAGGATTTGAGGGTTCATCTGAAGATAATGGAGAACTATTTAAGGCTCCTGAGTAAGAGGATGTTAGAAGCAGAATATGAATTTGTTGATTGTATTTGAGAAGAAATATGCTGGAGGGAAGGAAACACATTAGGAGAATATTGCAGTACTTTTGGTGAGAGGTTACGGGATAGAACTAAGGTGAGGGCAAGAATCAATATTCAACTTTTTCTTTACTTCCTTCTCCTTTCTCTATGTAATCCCTCTGAGTGTTTGCTTCTGTTTGAGAGACTTCAACTCTGTGACAATGATTTCCACTCTAAGTCTCTAAGATCTTTCTCCTATGTTCCCAATTTATATTTTCAGCTGCCATCTTTGTTTGCATCTCCGCCAGATGCCCCAAACTCAGTAGACCCTACTTTGGCCTGCTTCTTCTTGTCTTGAGTGTGAATTGCAGTACCAACTGTCTGCCCAAGTAGGGACTTGTGAATTACCCTGTTATCCTTCTCTGGAATTCTATTGGTCCCCAAATCCTGTCTATTCTATCTTTCATGTATCTCTCAAATTCAGCCACCCCCTTCCCTTTCTACTATTGATTTAGTTTAGGACTTATAATTTCTTCTTTTAATTGCTGTAAATACCATCCAGTCTGCCCATTCAGTGCATTTACAATGACCACACTAGAGAAATTTCAGCAAGCAGTTATTCAGCCCAAATGCTTTTTCATGGCTTTTTATCAACTACAGGATAAGTCTTAATTCTTTATTGTAAGACTCAAGGCCCTTCAGGATCTGATCCAGGCTTATTTCTCCAGCTAATAGGCTGCTACGTTCCCTAAGAAACCCTGTGTCTAGAGCTCCTGGGCTATTATCATTTCTCTTTATATCCATGCCCTCTTCTGCTTCCATTAAGGAGTTTCCTACCTCCCTTGGTTTTCTCAGTCTGCTCAAATCCACTTAAAAAAATAAGAAAGGATTGTTTCTTTACATTTTAAAAAATGGAAAGAGCAACACATATTTGTTTTAGGGTTTTTCAGAGAACATATTAAGAATTATTTTCAGATGTCAAATGGGACCATGCAAGTTGCCTAGATGAAGTGGGGAAAGAAGTCATTATTATTAAGAGGAGGAAGAAACAGAAGGCCACGGCACCAGAGCTATCAGAGCAAATGTTTAATTTACCCACTAAGATGGCAGAGGTGGAGTGGAGTGATCATAAATCTGCTGATATAGGCTGGTATTGGCTTCACCAAAGTCTTATGAGAGGGGCTAAGGTCCTATATGTTAATACCGTCTATTAATTGTAAACATCCTGGCTTAATACAGGAGACTGTAATTATGCAGACTGTAACTGTATCCAAAATGGAGTGGTTTAAGACATTGCAGTGGAAGTCGGTGCTAATCTCTGCTCTGGTAGGCAGAATAATAGCCCCGCAGAGAAGCCACATCCTAATCCCAGGAACCTGTGCATATGTCGCCTTGTGACATATGATAAAGAGAACTTTGCAGATGTGATTAAGGATTTAAAGATGGGTAGATTCTCCTGGATTCCGGATGGGCCCAATGTAATCACAAGGGTCCTTAAAAGTGGAAGAGGGATGTAGAAAGAGATTTGACTCCATAAAAGGTCAGAGTGATGCAATGTGAGAAGGAAAACTCATCTTTGCTAGTTTTGAAGGTGGAAGAAAGGCCACAACCAAGAAATGCTGGCAGTCTCTAGAAGCTGAGAAAGGTAAAGGTGAAGAAATGGACTCTCCCCTAGAGCCTCCAGAAGGGATGCAACCCTCCCAGTGCCTTGATTTTAGCCTAGGGAGACCCATTTCAGACTTCTGACCTTCAGAACTCTAAGATAATAAATTCATATTCCTGAAGCCACTAAGTCTGTGATGACTTGTTACAGTAGAAATAGAAAACTAATCCAAGTGTCCTTCAAATCAAGGAGCTGGCTTGCTAGATCAGACTTTGGTGTTTAGATTAATTATAAACCTGAGCTAAAGTTGAGGGATATCCTTAGATCCCTAAGGATTCAAAATCCTTCTGCAGGTTTGGGGTGTGGACATTTAGAGTATTAAAAAAAAATACAACCAGGACTTGAACTTTCCTATGAAATTAAGTTCATAATTTAATCATATTGTAAGGATATTATATTTGAAACTTGTACAGCCTTTCATAAGAACCTGAGTACAGACAGTGCAATAGCCATCCCTACATCTTTTTGAAAAATAAAAGGTATTAATTTTCTAATAGTTTTTGTAGAAGAGGCAAAACTTTACTTCTCCCCACTTAGGGACTTCAGCTGGGACTGAGAATTAAATTGGCATAAGACAGATTAAAAGCATACAGATTTATTTAATATAAGTTTTGCAGTACACAATAGTCCTCGTAAAGAAATGAAAACCGAAACAAGTGGCAAACCCTAAGTGCTTATATATTGGGTTGAGCAAAGAGAAACAATTGTGGAAAATAACAAAAATATATGCGGAGTCCAAAGGAAGATAAAAGTTATTTAACAAGGTCTGTTTGTACAGAATTCTCTATGCCGTGACTTCCCATCTCTGGTGATAGGAATGTTTCGTTCTTCCTGGTATAGGAAAGGCATCTTTCATATGGGAGTGTTATCTCCTGATTTTAGGGGGGAAAAAAGGGGAACTAAGATCGCTTTTCTTCTACCTGTTGTTTATAAGTGCCTTTAGCTCAAAATAATCCTTGACCAAAGTGACCTATTTTGGGGTGGCATATTTTGTCACCTTCATTACTAAGAGTAGGTGAACAGTCGTTGAACTAAACTGTTTTTTTAAAGGACATTTAAAAACCGTGGTATATGTAGATGAGATCTGGTTATATTATTTATCACTAAGAACAGTGAGAAGGAAATTTAACACATCTCAAAACTTTTTGGACTTGTGTGATTTTGCAACACTTTAGACCTTTACAATTTGCATATTTTCTGAACGTTATTGTGTTATGATAAGTAGGGATTATCATACATTTTCAGATAATGTTTTCTTAACAATTCAACTTTTATTTGTAACTCTTCCATTTATTTTAATTACTAGCACAGTGTGCAACATTTATTAATCAGCAGAGCCTTTTTAAGTTAAAATACTAAATTAGCTAACCCCATTAACACAGAATACTCCAAACAAGCAGTAATAGGAGAGGTAGTTGCTGTGCAAATTGTATTATACATGCGGGTGCTCTAGGGCACAGTTAAGTGTGATTACCCTCTTTTGATCCAGTATTCCTCTGTCTCTCCCAGCTAATTTCCAGTGGAAATTTACAAAGTACTGCCTTCATTTTTCCAGCTTAATTTTTCTAATGAAGTTCTGGTACTTTATAACACTGGGGATACAGATAATAAGCCTGTGTGTAATTAAGAATTTCTAGAATTTGTCTACAAAAAAGCCCTTTATTACTTTGGCTCTACAGTGAGAACTGTGCTCTCTTTTTGTCCACTGTTTCCTTGAAAAAGATGGCTTTTTAAATAACTGACCACAGAATCCTAGAATTCTGTTCTTATAGACATCTAAGTCTGAAGAAGTTTAAGACTTATAACATTGACATAATGGTGATAACTTGGAATACTTTTACTGATTTTGTGAAAATACTACGCACACTTTTGGTGTATGCAATCAGACAATCATAAAAACACACTGTTGGTCTTTTTAGTTAGATTTTTATCATTTTCTAATAATGCTTCCTAATACAGTGGCTAACATTCTAAGTAAAGTTTTGCCAATTAACTTTTGGTCAATTTACGAGGCCTGTGGAATTTCCTTTGTAAAAGAAACATGGTCGGGCTTCCCTGGTGGCGCAGTGGTTGCGCGTCCGCCTGCCGATGCAGGGGAACCGGGTTCGCGCCCCGGTCTGGGAGGATCCCACTTATATTGGTGTGGCATTTATACATCCCAGACTTCCCTGTTTCAGTTGAGAGTTCAAAAGTATGTTGGGGGTCAGAAGAGACTTGAAGGCTGAACAGAAGTTTGCCAGGCAAAGCAAGGAGGGTGACACCAAGGATGTTGCCTGGACAAAGCCATCTATCTCTCTGTCAACGAGTGCATAGCTCATGTGTGTTTCAGTTTGCCTTCTGAGGTATCTAGTGAAGCTTAGCTCAGAGCTTTGGTACCTCACGCAAAATGGCAGAGATGAGAGGGAAAGTATAGGTGGACCCAAGAGTGTAAAGGGCCATGTGTACCATGATAAAGTGTTTGGACTTTACCATATAAAACACAGTGTAAACCCATCACTGTGTTTTAATCACTGGAGTGAAAGGGTCAGTTATCTTAGAAATATCACTCTACTGGCTATGTCCATGGTAAAGAAATGGGAGTCACAGCAGTTAGGGTACTGCTGCCATAGTCCAGTTCGGAGATGAAGAGGACTTGCACCGGAACAAGGATAGTGGCAGTGGGAGGAAAGAGAAAGCTTGACAAACTGCTTTATAGGTAGAATGCTACAAACCCTAAACCAGAAACAGGGGCCAACATGATATGGTGTGGGTGGGTGGTCAGGGGCATAGATGCATTTAGGATCACTATCTTAGGGCTTTCTTAATTCACGGTAACTCAAGTAAGGGGTGTGTTTGAAAGATCCGTTGACGAATCTTATAGAAATCTAAGGAACCAAAGAAAAACTGGACTAAGGTGACTCTTGGGGGCTGAAAAGGCATGGATTTCTCCCTCTAGTGGCATCTCCACTTTTCTCTGTATTTCTGCTTCCTGTTTTCCTTCTACTGACTGGCTTTATCTACTGCCTCACAGTTTCTTGCCCATAAATCTTCAGCTTGCCCTTAGTGATCATGGCCACCCCAGGCCTGACTCAGTGTAACCTTCCAGCTCGAGGACCCACAGCTA
Source organism: Physeter macrocephalus (assembly GCF_002837175.3). Taxonomy (NCBI): domain Eukaryota; kingdom Metazoa; phylum Chordata; class Mammalia; order Artiodactyla; family Physeteridae; genus Physeter; species Physeter macrocephalus. Next base: position 16,751,246 of record NC_041217.1, read on the forward strand.
ATTCTGCTTTTCGGTTCAGGAGAATCTGTTCTGCTCAATTTATATTATCAAACTGGCCCACACAAGCTGTAGGCTTGAAACACAATTGATACTTAACAAATATGTGTTAAGTTAATGGACATGTGCTGTTAACATATGAATGGATCACAGCTGTGGTCAGGGGACGGTATGTCACATTATATCAAATACAGTGTCTTATGAAAGTATAGCCATGAGTGAGCAAGGATTTCCTCCGATTGAGAAGTGCAGAGGCAGGGGTTCCTCTAGTGCCTTGACTTGATAGCTTCAAGTCAAGTGAGGTGACTTGACTTGTGAGGAGTGAGGTGACTGGCCAGATAGTGATGTCCTTACTTAATTAAAAAGAAAAAAAATGTAAGAAGAACTATTGTCTTGATAGGGTGGAGGTTTGGGATATGAGTTTATTTTGGGGGCAGCTCTATTTGAGGTACCTATTATATATCCAGGTAGATATTCCTAGTGAGAATTTGAAAATACTGGTCTTGAGTTAAAGAAGAACACTGTATATAGAGATAAAAATTTAGAAATCATCAGGGGTGATAGTTAAAAGCTTGGTGGGGGAACAAAAATCTCCCAGGGAGAGACTAGAGAGAGAAAAGATTAAGCCCAGATTCCTGGGAGTTGCTTTAATGTCAGGGCAGTGGTTCTTAATTAGGTCGCTTATCTATATCACCTTGAGGTTTAAAGTTATATACATATGCACTCCTTAGTCTCAACCAGACATTTTGACTCAGTAGGCGTGTGGGTTTGACATATATGCCTAAGTGATTCTAATGCCCAGTTCTGGTTAAGATAAGAGTCATTAATTCAAGGTATCGGCAGAAAATGATGAGTCAGTCAGGAAACTGAGAAAGCAAGGAAGAGTACCAGGAGGTATTTTGCAAATCAAGGGAGAAGAGAATTCACTACAAGGACTGGACTCTGCTTGATGCAGCGTTCAAGTTGAATGAGGACTGAAAAGAATGCATCAGATTTGGCTGTTGGGAAGTCATTCATCCATAGCTTTTGCTTTCTCCTTTATCACCTAGCTCTTATTTCTCCCACATTCTTGAGGATATCATAAGAGAGCTTGTCAAATTCTTTGCCAAACTTCAGATATACGATGTTTAAAATTTTACTTTACCTGTGGTGATATATGTTTATATATTTTTATATGTATTTATTTATATATAAAATATTTTAATTTATATTTTTTAATGTATATTTAATTTTAAAATTTAAAATATCAAAATATAGACATATTAAAATAAAATGGTACCAGTATCATATACACACATATATTGGCCTACTTTTCTAGAATTTAATTTTAATTTTATTTTAATATTCCATTTTAGAATCTTGCTGAAATTAACATCAGATTAAGCCACCTATATGTTATAGAATCTATATTCTTCTGCTTTTAGACTCATTTTGGTATATATTTGGTACATTCATAAGGTCTTAAGAATAACTGATGATGATTTGCTGATCTCATCCAAAGATCTAATTTGAGATACAGTATATCTTATAGAGACCTTGAAATCATTGGGTAGATGCTCATTTATAAATTCTAAACCAGAGCTTACAAACTAGTGGCTTCTGAGTTGCATACAGCTTCCATGTATGTTATATTTGGACCCCTTAGTTTTCTAAAGATTAAATTGATTGAAAAATTAAAAATTGATTAAAAAATTAAAAATGGTAATTATATCTTTAAAAAATCCAGATTTTCTGGCTTATGTTAAAAATTAAGAGATCTGGAAGCAGCAGGTCTCCAGTCTCATATGGCAACAAACTGATTAAAGCTTGCATTCTTAGTTTTTACATCTGACTTAATATGTGTTACCTGCCTGGCCTTTCCAGACACAGACATTGGAGACCCTTGTTCCAGATGATAAGCTCCTCGAGAAAGAGCCCAGGATTTATGCAGTATGCTTAGCACCATACTTGACAGGCAGTAAGCGGTCAACAACTCTTTTTACATATTGAGCTTGAGCTTGAACTAGTTTTGTTTGTTTTGTGTTAATCTATCTGATCACCAAAATCATTCTCGTTGCAAGATAAATCAAGCAAGAGGAAATGAAATCAAGTGCGATTTCTCTTTGATCTTTTTTTTTTAACATCTTTATTGGAGTATTGTTGCTTTACAGTGGTGTGTTAGTTTCTGCTTTATAACAAAATAAATCAGTTATACATATACATATATCCCCATATCTCCCTGTTGCATCTGCCTCCCACCCTCCCTATCCCACCCTCTAGGTGGTCACAAACCACCTAGCTGATCTCCCTGTGCTATGCGGCTGCTTCCCACTAGCTATCAATTTTACGTTTGGTAGTGTATATATGTCCATGCCACTCTCTCGCTTTGTCCCATCTTTGATCTTTATTAACACCGCACTAACAGTTCCAGTAATAGGGCAGCCTTTACTTCCTCTTTTCTTTTTCTTAGAACAGCATTTTCCAAACTGTGTCTCTTGAACTCTAGTCTGGAAAATGTTAATGAGTTTTCTGTCAAATAAACTTGGGAAAAATTATATTTCAAACGTTTAAACTTTTTTTTTTGGCATTTACAGGGCTTCTCCATCTTAAATATATTTTTATTTAGTGTGACCTTCAAAAAGGGGACGTATAAGGTATAGCATTTTGCAAGCTCATTTATTCAACAAATATTACAGCCTAATATGTGCCAGGCACTGTATTAGCTACTAAGGACAAAGCAATGAACAACATTACAGAGGTTTCCTGGCATCGTAGAGCTAATGGCATGGTTGGCCATGGAATCCCCTTATCCACAGACCATGGTTTGGAATATGCTCCTCTACATTTGATTTTTCTTAGCAATTTTTTTTTTAGTTTCAGCTTATTTCGTTCTGCTTAAGAATAATTTGTGCAAGTGTTTCCCACAGCCTTATTTTTCTCCTTAATTTTGTTCTTTATGTCAATTACACAAGTCCTTAAAATAACTGAGCTTAAAACGTTTAAAGTTGTAAATGGACTGCTAAAAGAAGAGCCTGAATGAATGCTACTTAGCTGGGGCATTTAAATTCAGTATGTTTCAGCAGAAATTTTTTTTTGGTAAGTTTTCCACAGTCAACTAGAGGAAAGTAAGGTCAACTCTGATATGTATCGGAAAGTTGTTGCACAGCTGTAATGAAATTACTGAATCAGTGTGCCTGGAGATTGTTAATAATAATAATAATAATATATCCAGGGAATACTAGTCCTCTTAAGCTAAAAAAAATGTAAAGAGGGCAAAATATATCTTTCATTTAAATTTAGAAGCCTGTAATATAAGCTCACTGTCTAGCTGAACAGATAGTCTTGCCATTTGCATTCTTAATATTTAAATATTATGTTGCCCTAGGTATTCTTTATATTTAAATACTATATTTATATCACCACCCTAGGGGAGAGATTTGTGTTATTGATACTGCTGCTTAAAAAGTTTATGAGTTTTAAATTTCTGCTGTGAATTCTACTCTAAGTGTGAAATACTTTATGTATTGAATAGTTATAGCAATGTTTATATGAATATCTCAATGAAACCTGTTTTCATCCATAAATGAAGTCTAATTCCTATTTCAAGTTGTTGTCATTTTATGAACATCTCTTCAACCAAAATTCTACTCGAATAAAACATCTTGATAGATGAGTAGACTATGTTTTGAAATCCCTCTATTGGTATTAATGAGCTGTATATTAGATTTATCTGGAAATTTGGATTGTTAATACATATAGCGAAAACACCTTTTATTTCTCATATTGAAGGTAATAAAAAGAGACTTTTTATTTGCCAAATTTATTCTGAAACATATTATTCTGTATTAAAAAGGGAAAAAAATTCAGCATTTTATGGCCCTTTTTAATGAATTGAACAATTGACCTGATTTTTTTTAGAAGGGCTAAAATTATTTAATATTTATTTTTTCCAGTTTTATTGAGATATAATTGACATATTGCACTTTATAAGTTTAAGGTGTCCAGCACAATGATTTCACTTATATATATCATGAACTGTGTATATATTTATTATTAATTCATTATATTAAGTCAGTATTCATTATTAATTATACTACAAATTTAAAATATATCTCATCCTATTTCAAATATAATTAACACAAATAATTTGTATATTTCCAGTTGTGTGGTTTTTCAAAATGCTTTGTCTTAAAAGAAATGCTACAACTCGTTAATGAGAACTAAGTCATCTGACAATGAGACTAGAAATGAACTGGTTTTAATTCAGCCCTCAAAACATTAAATTTACTATTTTCTATATTATAATAATGATTAAAATATTAGAATCTAATAGAATATGTAATTTTTGAGCAGGTGTACTTTTATGATAACATGAAAATTTTTTGTTTGTTGATTAGTTTAGTAGATTAAATCAACTTCCTTTGTTCATATTTTCTCTTCTAATTCTTTCATCAACTCTTTTCAAACTTTTATACCTAGGTGTCCTTGCTTGTCGAATTAAATTTTGTAGACCAGAGGGAATTGCCTCTGAAATTAAGAGAATTCCTTTCCCTTAATTAGCCCATAGTGGATTTTTTTTTCCCTCCTATTCTCCTTTTTTATACCCCACTTAAGTAACTGCTCTATTTTGAGCATTACAAAGCTCTTAATCCTTGCTTCTCCTTTTGCAAGTATTTTATTTTATTTTATTTTTTAATAAATTTATTTATTTTTATTTTTGGCTGCATTGGGTGTTCGTTGCTGCGGGGCTTTCTCTAGTTGTGGCGAGCAGGGGCTACTCTCTGTTGCGGTGCGCGGGCTTCTCATTGTGGTGGCTTCTCTTGTTGAGGAGCACGGGCTCTAGGCGCGTGGGCTTCAGTAGTTGTGGCTTGCGGGCTTAGTTGCTCCACGGCATGTGGGATCTTCCCGAACCAGGGCTCGAACCCGTGTCCCATGCATTGCCGGGCGGATTCTTAACCACTGCGCCACCAGCGAAGCCCGCAAGTATTTTAGGTAGACCTTTTCAGCAGAGATCCTGGAGTGAATCCCAGTACCGACTCCTGTATCCCTTTTAGGCGTGTCTGCCCTCCCAGTGTTGTTAATGATTGGAATGAGGCAGGCTGCTCATAGCCCAAGATCTTTATTAATGCAGCTTGTGATTTCTTCAGCATGTTCTACAGTTCTGCTGTAAGAACAACAAAAAATAATTGGCATGTTTCGCATTCTGTGTAGCATGTACAATAAAACAGATAATTGATTTTTCGGAGAGATTCTTTGGTCATTTACTACTTCAGTAGTTAAGAAACAATAGCATCTTCTGGGGCTTCCCTGGTGGCACAGTAGTTGGGAGTCCGCCTGCCAATGCAGGGGACACAGGTTTGAGTCCTGGTCCGGGAAGATCCCACATGCTGCAGAGCAACTAAGCCCGTGCGCCACAACTACTGAGCCTGTGCTCTAGAGCCTCCGAGCCACAACTACTGAGCCCACATGCCACAACTACTGAGGCCTGAGGGCCTAGAGCCCGTGCTCTGCAACAGGAGAAGCCACTATGGTGGGAGGCCCACGCACCAGAAAGAGGAGTACCCCCGCTCACCGCAACTAGAGAAAGCCCGTGCGCAGCAACGAAGACCCAACACAGCCATAAATAAATAAATAAATAAATAAATAGTTTTTTTTAAAAAAAAGAAAGAAAGAAAGAAACAAGAGCATCTTCGAGTCACTCTTAAGATAGAAGTAAACTGCAATTTGAACATATGAAATTCAATTACTCAAATACGAAGACGGTAAAATTCATATGACTTTATTTGTTCTGCTATCATCTCATTACATTTTATTGTGCATGAAGTGTAGGAGGTTTCCAAACTTGAAGACGAAATCATTTTATACGCAGTCTGAGATGATGGAAAAGTATTTATTTTTGTTTCTTTTTTCCCCCAAATGGAAAGAGTGAATGTGTTGAAGAATCCTGTATTTATTTTCGAGTTCACAAGTAAGAAAAGAAACCTCTTCCAATAAAAAGATGGAAAATGTCAGACGTGTTTGGTATCAAAGGATCACAAGGCATCCAATTTAGCAACATAGTTTTAGAGAGAGGAATGTGGTAATGGGCTCTCCTTCCTCCACCCCCAGTGTTTATTAGCCTTCGTCATGCTATGATCAAGTGCACCCTCAGGGAGGGGGCCACACAGAGCCCCAGTGATGTTACAGTTTGGCAGTAGTATCTGTGAGGAAAGGATAAAGTAACTGAGGATAATATTCCACAGAGATGTTAAGAAAGCTAAGACTGCTGAAGCTTTACCTGTTCTGATAGGAGTCAGTATAAGCACCCTATGAAGAGCATTCTTCCCATTTTCAAGGCCAATGAGCTCCATACTTCTAACACCCCACATGTGGGCTCCAAGCTTTTACCTCTCAGCCTGTACTCATACCGGTCCCCTACTTTGGCATCTTCCTTCTCAATTTTCATTTCGGCCTAATGAAGTCTGACCCATTTGTTAAAACTCAGGTTAGCTATTGTCCACAGTGCTTTCTGTTCCCATACTCTTTTGTTTTCTTCTTAATCAGAAAGCTTTGCCTCCCCACCCTGCTACACCCCCTGCTTTATATTGGCATAGTTATTTGTCTTTTTCCCTCATTAGATTTTAAGGGTCTTAGGGTGAGGCTTCTGCTTATTCACCTTTTTTATACCCGCAGTGTCTAAACACAGTGTTACTGAGCAGAGTTATTTAAGACATATGTGGTGGATTGAATTAACTACGAATTAAGTCCCCTAGTGATTATTATATACCTACTATTTGCTTATCTGATACAGGCCCAGAACTGAGTATCCATTTCCTTATCATAAGGAGCTGCCTCTAGGGGAAGCTGACATCTCCCTTGGGCTCCCCTGCTCTCTTCTTCTCCCCCATCCACTCCCTCTTCAGCTCAGGGAGGGGTCCTCAGCTCAGGGAGTGCTACTCCTTGGGGGGACCCATCCTATGCAGGGCCACATTCCCCGAGGTCTGCCACGCTCCAGAGTTTTTCTTGACCGCTCCTCAGACTAGTAGTCAGGTGCTGGCCTGGAGTTGCTCTCAGTGGGGAGAATCCTTAGCTGTCCCACCTTTTCCTTTTTGGGCCAGTGGTTAAAGAGGAAGGCTCTTCTCCCCGGAGGAACATCTGTCTCATCTCTTATCACACCTGTGATTTTTGCTGGCTGTTAAGACTCAGGGCAAAACGGGGAGCAGTTGCACATTGGAAAGGGGTGAATTACACAAACTCTGTTTTAAATTTGGGGACAAACTCACTCCAGTTTGCTCTTTTTCCTGCCTCTGGCCTAGGTGAAAAGACTTGTTTGCATGCTTTGCATAACTCATTAGAGAATTTATTGTGATCTGGAGTAAAATTCCTAACTTGTAATCAGGTACCCTGTATCCTGCTTTGTGCTTAATCCATATATTTCACTAGAAGCCCTTTAACAGAGAGAGGGCTGTTCTAGGACATGTTTGAAACCTGAACAGGTATTTGAAACTTGTTCCATAGCTGTGTATCTCGATATCTATGAATCGTTATCTCCATGTCCCGTTTGAAATGATTTACCTAAGTCAGAATTTATTGTGGCTTGGATAACTACCCTATTGTGCAATCAATGTATAATATATATGCAGAAAAATATTTAGCAATTTATGAAGATCGGTAATATATTTGTATGCGTAGTTTCCATGGGCAACCTCATCTTCACTCTAAAGCTGTTCACCATCTCCTTTGCTTCCTTCATAAAGAACTCAATTTTCTAGTTATGCTGAACCCCTTTCCGTTTCTTCAGCGTCCCTTTTTACGCTCTAACTCACCTCCATATCTTTGTATATGTTGTTTCTTCTGTCTAAAATAGTCTTCACCAGCTTCTTAACTTGACTAACTCTACATGTCTTAGTATGCAGCTCTGACATACATGGTCTGGGAAGACAGCTTTTCCATGCCCCGCCCCCCAACTCCCTGTCAATAACCACCCCCATATGCATATTCATGTGCATGTTACAAGCACATATGCGTATATAAATAAACCTTCCTCTGTGTCCTAATTGCCTCTTGTGCATGTATTTATCACAAAACCAACACATTCTACTGTGTTGTCACATTCTCCACCCCCTGTTATAAGGTGAATTCCTTTTAGGTATACTGCATCTTCCAGCATTAAATCCCAGTGTTTTTCAAAGTGTTTAGTATTTAAAAGCATTTCATTTAATGTTTGTTTAATGAATAAATATTAAGACAGTAGAGAAATCAGTGTGGGTTGGAGTAGGACGATTAGGAAGCTGGGTGTTAAGCCATATTTTGAAAGATAAGTAGTACTTGCTTGGATCAGTATTTCAGGAAGAGGAAGAGGGACAAAGGCAGAGCTAGGATAGAAAGACAGGAATGAAGGAAACAGAGAAAGAATGAAGGAAGGGAAGGAGGGAGGGAGGGAGGAAGGAGAATGGCATCAAAAGACGTCAGGTAAGGAGTGGTAGGAGATTGAACAGACCAAGTGCATTCTAAGAAGCCTGGCTGCTGGGCTGAAGAATATAGGTTTGAATCAATAGGTAATAGGGTTCCATAACTGGAGATTTGAATTATCTGGCAGTGAAATAAATAGGTTGGAGGAAAACCTAGAATTATGAGTGACAGTAGTAGGACTATAAACAAAAAGGAGAGGCGGGGATGAAAGTTAATAAAGAAAACAAAGATAAGTGTAATTTGTTAGTCTTCTTATTTGGAAAATAATATTAAGTATATTAATACTCAAAGAATAAAGACTTTATATTTGCAGTGGACTTATTTTCCCTGAAGCTAGTTGGTTAATTTTAATTTTTGCTTCCTGAGACCCTTACCAATTCTTCTCTAACTCTGCAGACATTCAAGTACTGACTTGTTTGTATATATCACTGTATCTCCACATTGAATTTAAGAATTTCTGCCAGATCTGTATCTCTGATGAGATTTTAAAAATTAACAGGCAAACCCATATCATCTTCTTCTTTAATGTGATGTTCAGTTAATTGAAAAGTATGCACTGCAAGCATAAAGCACATCTGAATATGTATTTAAAACTGGTAAAGATACCATTTTAAAAGTAAAATTGACCATTATCTAAACTTTTGATTATAAACTCAATTGATTTCTAGGGTTTTCATAGCTGTTTATACTTTTATACAGCAAATTCTATTTGAGAATTAAATAATTTCTTCTGAATTTGAAGACAAATTTTAAAATATTATTTATAAAACATCTAAATATTTTTCAGTAAATATACATATATACACATACATGTGTGCACTTAAGAATATGCATTTCATGTTACCTTAATGAAACAGTATGGCTCAACGAAATTAATATTAATTCATGTGCAGGGAAATACCTAGTCTTTCAGCCTTGTCTTCTCAGCCATCCAGTCCCTTGAGAAAGCAAATTTTGTTCAGACACAAAAGAAAAATGTACTATTAAAATGCAATTCAGAAGTGATAAAAAGTGTAAGTACAGCAGCCAGCTCACAGCACCTCCTCTGTATACTCAGGGACATTGCGACCACATTAAATTTTTGTATGTGTGATGTCCATCCCATGTGCAGATTAGCACTGGAAGGACCATAATCTGTCTTACATGAGAGCTCTTTTCTCAAGAGCATATATAATACATGCCTGTGTAATTTTGTATAATTCAAAGCTCTGTGTTCTGTTTATTTTTTATCTTAAATAGGCTCAGAGAATATTTTCTTAGGAAAAATATTTAAAAGGAGTTCCTTAATAAACATTAAAAAGAAATTATAGAGAGGTGTGAAAATTGATGAAATAACACCACATTTCCTAAGCTTATTATTTTTTAAACAGATTAGTGAATATCATGGCAAAATTTTTTTCAGTGGAACTGAGATTTTTGAAAAGGCCCCTTCTTTGTCTTAATTAAATGAGATAATATATGTGAAAATATTGGCATATGCTCAATAAATTTGTTGAACCTCAACTTTATTGTTTCAAAGTCTGAATTTCAAAATATTTTTCTTGGTAGAATATCTAATTTAGCTGTATATATTTATTTCCCAGAGCTTGCTGTTTCCCTCTAAATATTTCTTGTATTTAAAACAGGATCTAACTCTAATTTCATTGACACCATGTCTCCGTTCATTATATTAATTAGAATTTTCTGACGTTTGCTCCTGTTGCCTATATTATATGTTTCCCCTAGGTTATCTTTTATGTTTAGATATATGTCTTTCTTTCATGTTGGTAGTTTCCCCAATTGGTAATCTATTCTTAAATTCATATTAAAAAGGAGACCCTAAAAATCGGTTTTAAAAGTTTACTTGAGTGTGAGAGTGGCTCTTTGACTGATAGACTTTGTTGCACTATGATATGACCTTTTACTTAAGATCTCCAGATGTTGATATTTAAAGTTGTTTCTCAGGGCGCTCTCAGTATCTTTTGAGATGATACAATTACTCTTCAGAAATCTGTTAGTCCAGCTCCCAGGTTACTTCGAGATGAGCAAGGGAAGATTTCAATGAGTAGTCCGAATTAAAATTCATGTATTCCATTTGGTGCCTCACTCTGGCCTTCCGTGGTTCCTGCTTTCCCTGAGACCAGAGATCTCCAGTATAAAGTTTTCTGAGAATACACTATTTTTTGGATACATGGACTGAGAGAGGAACCTGGGTATTTAATTATTCATGGGATAGGTTTTTCACCTGTCTTCAGCCTTATTCTTCACTCTCACCCACTGCAGTAACTTATAGAATCTTCCAGGATTCTGCAGGACTCATGGCTTCATTTCTCTTTGGCCTCTCCCTCTTCTGGAACTTAGATTTCAGTTTTTAAATTTTCTCTCTGCTTTCCACCTGCCAAAATGTTAGCATTTTCATCTTCTATTTCTTCTCCTTTGTCCTCTTTCTTGTGAGTTTACAAATTTTTTTATTCCTTTACTTTTATTTCAGAAAGTTTTGGTGAGGGATTAAACAATTCATCAGGTTATACTAAAGACACATCACAATCTTAGTTGTCCTGTGAGTGTTTAAAATTTTCATTTTTTATGTTGATCAAAATAACATTAAAAGTAATGATGATGATAGTGGTGGTGATGGTGGTGGTGGTGGTGGTGATGATGATGATGGTGATGATGATGGTGGTGATGGTGATGGTGATGATGGTGGTGATGGTGGTGGTGGTGATGATGGTGGTGGTGCTGGTGCTGGTGGTGATGATGATGATTATGATGGTGATGATAATGGTAATGGTGGTGGTGGTGATGATGGCGATGATGGTGGTGATGGTAATAGTGGTGGTGGTGGTGGTGATGATGATGGTGATATGATGGCGATGATGGTGGTGATGGTAATGGTGGTGGTGGTGGTGATGATGGTGATGATGATGATGTTGATAATGATGGTAATGGTGGTGGTGGCGGTGATGATGATGATGATGATAATGAGAACTACAACAATAAGCTCCTTCTACTTTAGCACCCCCATTATTTATTGAACACTTAACTGTTTTCAGCCTCCATGTAAAATTTTGTATATATTAAGCTGTTCATTCTTTCCAATTTTCCTATAATTAAAATCTTGTACAGGTCACGCAACTTTCATGAGGGAACACAGGTAGCAAGGCAAAGCTAAGATGTGAGTGTAGGTCTGACTAACTCAAAAGGGTCATTATCTATAACCTGTACCAAACTGTCTTTATTTTTTGGGTAAATTAAGATTTGAAGAAGCCCATTTCAATAAGAGTTGCCTGTGCTGGCCATCCTTTTCATCTGGGGACTACCATCTTAAAGTTAAGGGCATTTTTACTTACGTGATGTTTTGAATTATTTGGCATAATTAATTAATAAATTTATTATTTAACATTTTCTATATTTAGAAAAATTTGAGGCTCACAAAAATTCTGTGAAGTTTTAGTACCTCCACTTGCAGAATAAGAAATGAAGATTCATAGAAGTTAGTAACAGATAGTCAGTGGCAGAGATTGAAGCGAAAACCTGGTATTCTGATTCCAAGCCATGCATTATTTTCACTGTAATTTACTACTTCTTATTTTTTTAATCAAATGTCTCTAGAAACAAAATTAAGACTATTACCTAAATGTTCTTTCAGGTTTTTGCCATTTTCTTCCTACCATAAAAATAAAAAGTACATCCCGACAATGCATTTATCAAGCAAGTATGGTCCTGATGCTTATGGAAGTCAACATTTCCGAGATGAAAATCCTCAGAAATGGATCTGTGACAAGGTGAGTTGATGCAACATTAAAAAGAAAATAGTGTTTCTTTTAAAAGGCTAAAAATATACACTGATTATAGCAAATATAAATATTCTCATTACGACTAACACCTTCATGGTTACAAAATTATTTATAGCTATTTTATGTGAAGATAGTGCTGCTTACTATGTCAGTAAGAGATTTAAGTTTTTTGTGGGTTTTTTTTGTTTTTTTTGATGTTGTGTTCTTGTGTTTTATGGTTCAGCTACCCTGTGATCAAATGGCATGGATCATTAGCTTTGGCAAAGCCAATTAGGGTCAGAGTCTGAATCTGTGGAATAGAGTTAAGCTAACTCTCAGGCATGGAGATCAGTGCTTTCCTGCTTTCTCTCAATCTCTGTGTGTATGTAGATAGGTAGGTAGGTAGGTAGGAAGGAGGGAAGGAAGGGAGGGAGGGAGGGAGGGAGGAAAGAAGGAAAGAAGTGAGGAAGGAAGGGAGGGAGGGAGGGAGATATATGTGAAATCCTATCTATATATATGATATAGAAAAGAAAAAAGCAAATAAATATTTATTTTCTGATTCCAGAATTACAGTTGCTAGCACTTAAATAAAAATTTCTAGATTGCGAAAACACTTACATGTCTTACACTATAGGAGGTAAAGAGGAAAGTTCTTACTATGTGTTCAATCTATTGTCTAGCAGTTAGAAACTCAAACTTGTTCATACTAAAATTATACAGATAAAATGAAGTAGGCAGTGATTTTCTGGAAGGGGGTTAGGGCTCTTGAGTTCCATATACTACCAGGCCTATTTCTATTAACCGTCTGTCAATGAGGATTTATTCATTTACACACAGTCTCCTACCAAAAGGATTTAAGACACCTTATCAAATGGCGAATACAGCACAGGTCATATTCTAGAAATTTAAATAAAGGGAAACGATCTTAGATGAGAAGAGTGGCTGTGCACACAAAATAAAGGGGGACTGTGAGTATGGTGGGAAGTGACTTAGGAATTGCAGCCTGTGGGTGGCAAAGACGGAGAGAACACAAGTTGCAGAGGCGTCCTCACTGTTCAAGAGGAAAAGACACATTAGACCCTTAAGGGAAACAAAATCTTTCTCTACCAAATTCTAAGAAAATTTCTTTTTTTAAGGACATTTAAAATATAGGAATGTCAAAGGGAACTCGTGCTGGGGAGTAATTTGAATTCTTTGAAAAGTGCCTTTTTCTTTTACAGCTACTAAGTCTTTTTTAATTTTTTTTAAATGGTCTTCTAAAACACTAAATAGTAATTCCATGCATAAGAAATGCAAGGAGTATTTCAATCTGGTCCACTGACTGACAAACCTAAAAGTTGATAACAATATTATTTCATAAAAATCCATGGTAAGACTATTCTAGGCATTTGTTTTTACATAATATGCAACCATTCAGAATATAGGTTTAATATGATTTTTCAACTATTTAATTTCGTATATTGAATGTACATAATGTGATCTACCTCTCATTTTTCTATTTGACATAAAGTTTTGTGTTTTGTTTTTTTTTTTGCTGTTATGCCCTCACCATCCTATTTAATTCAAGGAAATTCTCATTTCTTTAAAATTTAAATGACTTACCTACCTTAGGACATTAAGCTACTTCAGAGTAAGAAACATCCTTGTGCCAATGTTTCTTTCCTAAAATAATACGGTACTTTTTGGTTTTATGCAACAGGTTCATTCATATATTTTGACATATTTCAAGACTATGCATTTATCTAACTGAAGTAAGCAACTTGCAAAAATTCTCAGAAACTCACTAAAAAAAAATGTTTATTTTGTTCTTTTGGAGGAATCATTGTGTTCTTCTGTATACGTTTAGAAAGTACACATACTTGAAAAGTTAATGACAAATAATTGTTCTTGCAGACCCTGAAAACTAAGAGAGAAAGTGTAGGGATTCTTTATGTCTTAATAAATCATTAATCTACTTGCACAAAACCACGTAGAAAAATATTAAATACAAATTTAAATTTCTCCCTCCCCTCCTCATTTCCTTCTTCCCCCTTCTTCTGATCTCTTAGAATAACCATATTAGATGAACAAATTATTCCTGTGTTGCCAATAGATTCTACAAAGTATAAGGGTAGTCATTCTATTGTTTACATGAAAATATTTTATGCTTTGATTTGCTGAAAGCGATTTGGGTGAGACTTGTGCCCAATAAATTACTAAAAGCAGGCTTATTTTTCTTTATTTTACATAAAACTTTGTTCCTTGACCTTGGAGATGTGAGACCATAACTTATTCATATTAGTAGATGAAGAATAGTTTTAGTGAGTTGTTGAGTTCAAAATGTTGGAGGAGGAAAAGACTGGTGTAGTTTTATGCTTCTATTGGAAGATGGACTATTTACAAATATTTAAATGCACATAAGATTTAGTTCAATGCAGTAGATTCACTTCAGCCAAGAAACAGCTCAATTAAATACATTTGGTTCCTGATCTCCACCCTTTCCATCACGTTTTAAGATTGTCTGCCTGAAGAATGTTCTTTCTCTTCTGTCATCTTTAAGCATGGAGGTTATAATTTCCAGATGATTTGCTACACAACTGGGATAAAGGGTATCAGTTGAGAGAAAAATCATATGATTTCTTCCTCTAATCATATTCACAATACATCAATTAATAATCAAATAGTATTTAATATTTTTGTATTATTTTTAATGCTATTAATATGAAGAACATTATACAAAGACATCACAAAGTCAGCAGATTGCAAGCAAATAATATTATTTTCCCAAAACTATGAAAATCAATAATGAAAAATAATATATATATATCATTTTTTTAAAGATCTTTATTGGAGTATAATTGCTTTACAATGGTGTGTTAGTTTCTGCTGTATAACAAAGTGAATCAGCTATACATATACGTATATCCCCATATCTCCTCCCTCTTGCGTCTCCCTCCCTCCCACCCTCCCTATCCCACCCCTCTAGGTGGTCACAAAGCACCGAGCTGA
Organism: Physeter macrocephalus; assembly: GCF_002837175.3. Lineage (NCBI taxonomy): Eukaryota > Metazoa > Chordata > Mammalia > Artiodactyla > Physeteridae > Physeter > Physeter macrocephalus. Next base: position 16,766,416 of record NC_041217.1, read on the forward strand.
TCTCCCTGTGCTATGCGGCTGCTTCCCACTAACTATCTGTTTTACATTTGGTAGTGTATATATGTCCATGCCACTCTCTCACTTCATCCCAGCTTACCCTTCTCCCTCCCCGTGTCCTCAAGTCCATTCTCTATGTCTCCGTCTTTATTTTCCTGTCCTGCCCCTAGGTTCTTCAGAACCGTTTTGTTTTATTTTATTTTATTTTTTTTTAGATTCCATATGTATGTGTTAGCATATGGTATTTACTTTTCTCTTTCTGGCTTGCTTCACCCTGTATGACAGTCTCTAGGTCCATCCACCTCACTACAAATAACTCAATTTCGTTTCTTCTTAAGGCTGAGTAATATTCCATTGTATATGTGTGCCACATCTTCTTTATCCATTCATCTGTCGATGGACACTTAGGTTGCTTCCATGTCCTGGCTATTGTAAATAGAGCTGCATTGAACACTGTGGTACATGTATCTTTTTGAATTATGGTTTTCTCTGGTTATACACCCAGGAGTGGGATTGGCAGGTGGCAGCTTTAATAAGCAAGAGAACTTACTTAAGAGACATGTTTTGGGCACCCACAAGAAAAGTAGATTTCTGCACCTGCTAACCTGAATCTTAAAAGTTTATATAAAAGCCTTAACTGGGTTTGATTTCAGGTGGCCTCGTCCTGCAGTGGCTTGAAGCAGGGTGTCAGTTCCCGGCCAGTGATTGATGTCGGGTCGCGGCGGTGAGAGCATCGAATCCTAACCACTAGACCAGTGGTCAGTGACAAGGCCCTGGCCCTATGGCTTTGCAGAAAAAGAATTCCCACAAATATGGAAAGTAGTGGAACAAGTAAAGTATTTATTAGGAGGAAAAAAAGAGTAAGTACGTGTGGATAGACACACAGGCGGGCTCAGAGAGAGAGTCGTGCCTTCATGGCAGTTTAAGTCACTTTTATGGGGCATTTCTTCCGGGTTTCCTTTGGCCAATCATTTTGGTTTGCCTGGTTCAAAGTCTGTATTTGGTATAGCTCAGGATTTTCCCGTGTGTGTGTGCATCTCTTAGCCAAGATGGATTCTACCGAAGAGGCCTATGGGTAGTGAGCATTAGCTGGCCTCACTCTCCTTTTGACCTCCAAGGAGGCTTTCTGCGCATGTGTAGTCAGGGAGGTTTCCCGACTTCAAGAATGAGAAATATGTGGTCTCTTATCTTCTATACGGGCAGGGCCCAGCCTCCTCTCTCAATTGTCCTGTTATTCCTGTCTTGGAGTATTGGTCCACAGGGAACGAACTCAAACTGTTTGCCCTGAGGGCCATCTGTCTCCTGCCTCAGGTTCAGTCACCTGTACTTGTCCAGATTGCCTCATCATCATATCATCTCAAGGCTGTGTCCTTGGGACAGCTTTTGGGAATGGGGAAGGCAAGGAGGATGTACATTCCAAGGACAGGGTATGGGAAAGGAAGTCTCCAATTGTCAGGGTCCAGCTCACTGGTCAAACTGGCAGTCACATCTTCTTGATGATCTCCCTACCATTAACAACTAGATAAAAGCCAAGGAAATGAAGAGTATAGACACAAAGAATTATGAGTTAGAGAGAATTTTTCAAAGAGAAATATTATGTTCTATGTCTTGAAAAAAATAATGGAAATTATTGAGCAGGAAAGAGAGTGGACAGACTTGTCTTGTTTCTGATCTTAGAGGAAATGGTTTCAGTTTTTCACCATTGAGAATGATGTTGGCTGTGGGTTTGTCATATATGGCCTTTATTATGTTGAGTTAAGTTACCTCTATGCCTAGTTTCTGCAGGGTTTTTATCAAAAATGGGTGTTGAATTTTGTCAAAGGCTTTCTCTGCATCTATTGAAATGTGATCATATGGTTTTTCTCCTTCAATTTTTTAATATGTTGTATCACGTTGATTGATTAGCATATATTGAAGAATCCTTGCATTCCTGGGATAAACCCCACTTGATCATGGTGTATGATCCTTTTAATGTGCTGTTGGATTCTGTTTGCTAGTCTTTTGGTGAGGATTTTTGCGTCTATGTTCATCAGTGATTTTGGTCTGTAGTTTTATTTATTTGTGACATCTTTGTCTGGTTTTGCTATCAGGGTGATCTTTGTCTGGTTTTGCTATCAGGGTGATGGTGGCCTTGTAGAATGAGTTTGGGAGTGTTCCTCCCTCTGTTATATTTTGGAGGAGTTTGAGAAGGATAGGTGTTAGCTCTTCTCTAAATGTTTGATAGAATTCGCCTGTGAAACCATCTGGTCCTGGAATTTTTTTGTTAGAAGATGTTTAATCATAGTCTCAATTTCAGTGCTTGTGATTGGTCTGTTTATATTTTCTGTTTCTTCCTGGTTCAGTCTCAGAAGGTTGTGCTTTTCTAAGAATTTGTCCATTTCTTCCACATTGTCCATTTTATTCGCATATAGTTGCTGGTAGTAATCTTTCATGATCCTTTGTATTTCTGCAGTGACAGTTTTTAGATCTCCTTTTGCATTTTGAATTCTATTGATTTGAGTCTTCTCCCTTTTTTTCTTGATGAGTCTGGCTAATGGTTTATCAATTTTGTTTATGTTCTAAAGAACCAGCCTTTAGTTTTATTGATGTTTGCTGTCGTTTCCTTCGTTTCTATTTCATTTATTTCTGATTTGATCTTTATGATTTCTTTCCTTCTGCTCACTTTGGGATTTTTTTGTTCTTCTTTCTCTAATTGCTTTAGGTATAAGGGTAGGTTGTTTATGTGAGATGTTTCTCGTTTTTTGAGGTAGGATTGTATTGCTATAAACTTCCCTCTTAGAACTGCTTTTGCTGCATTCCATAGGTTTTGGGTCGTCGTGTTTTCATTGTCATTTATTTCTAGGTATTTTTTGATTTCCTCTTTGATTTCTTCAGTGATCTCTTGGTTATTAAGTAGTGTATTGTTTAGTGTTACTGTTGATTTCCCCTTTTATGGCTGTTAGCATTTGCCTTATGTATTGAGGTGCTCCTATGTTGGATGCATAAATATTTACAATTGTTATATCTTCTTGGATTGATCCCCTGATCATTATGTAGTGTCCTTCTTTGTCTCTTGTAATTATATATCATTTTGTGAAAGTATGGAAATCAATGATGCACTAATGTACGTATCATGTAACTTCCTCATATTTCTTTTATTTAATTGTAAAAATGCCCCAAGTTAAATTGTTAGAATGTAGGTCTGTGTCTTAAATGGTCAAACTTTAAGTTCAGGTAAATACTTTGGATTTATAAGTTCTTTGTTGTGCTGATCTCAGTGTTTAAAATAGAAATGAAATTAAATAAGGAGACTCTATCAGTCACCATTAATTTCATCTATCTGGCTAGGTCTAAGTTGGACCAGAAAAAATTCCGTATACTAAAAACTTTCTTTTGATTGTCAAAACATTCGCATATGTTCATATTTACTGAAGCAGAAATAATAGTCTGAGGCCTTTATCTGAATTAGAATGAGTTTCATATGCATTTTAGACTACTGATTGTAATAGAACCATTTCATGTTTTTCCTTACTTGCAAAATTCAAGCAGAGACTTTTAAGATGGTCCGTGTTGACAGAGCCTCTCCTCATCCGCCTTATTATAGGTGAATTACAACAGTAGAGCAGCCCTTTTTTGTTATTTTCACGTGCATTTTGGTCCTAAACAGGATTTTATAAGCTACAAAGCATAAAAATATCTAGTACTCCGTAGAATTAATTTAGAAAACCTAAGCATATTGCACAGAACATAAAGTTGACCTTTACCGTCTATGGCTTTTGGAATGGAGTGGGATGTGGAACACATCATAGATTTAATGTGGCACATCGCTGTCTGCAGAAACTTGGGTGGGACTGTGACTGCTTGCCCATGGCACCTGGTGATTGAATCTGCTGTCACCAGCATCCTGATAATAATGAACATCCAGCTTAATGACCGTGATTATGATTATCATAATTGATGTGCAAGAGCAGTGTGTGGGGATCATTACAGCTGAACTGTACAGCAGAGAAACATGCCTCAGTTATGGATAATTTTACTTTTATGCATTGATTGGGATAAAATATGCCTTTCACTTTAAACAGACCAGCTTCATATAATTTTAAGAATCTTTCTGTACATGTTGATGGATGATTATATGCCAGCTGAAAAGAGCCCCCAACAGTTGTTTGCTTTGTGTTGTTTCATTTCATTAGTAAATGTAAACAATTAAATAATTAGGTGTAATTGAGGGAAAATATTTTGCTTATGAGGATGGCCTTCAATAATCAAATATTCAGTTTAAGTGCTTTTTCTGTCTCTCTCACAATATATCTGGGACTGAAGTTCTTCAGTTTTCCCCTCTGATTACCCTTGTATGGGTCTTCTGGAGGTCAGTAGCCTTCAGGAAAAGTATATGTTTATATAGTGTTTTATTATAAAGTATTTTGCATTTGTATGTGTATACATTTATGCATATACTCTAGTTTATTACGCATTTAAGAAAATAGGACAGAGCCAAATATTGTGTTATACTATTTATTAAAAAATAATGTTTAACCTATAGAATAGTTTGGATGTGTAATGTTAAGATGTATAAATTTACATTACCTTAGCCTTTTAATCAATGTTTTGTTTCAGATAGGTTTGTTACATTGTGTGGTAATTTTCAATTATAGTTTTAAAAACGGGTTCACAAGAGTTTCTGATTTGAATTTTAATTTGTGAATAAAAATAATATGTGCAGTGACGTATCCAAGATTTTCAATAGATCAGAACTGACCATATTAGTGTATAATTATTAACCTAAGGGCTCAATTCGCATTTGAGTCTAAAGCATTACATTTGAGTGAGGAGCAAACATAATGGAACACAGTTTTATAAGAAGCATGGTAACCTATTTTTAAAAAAACCTTTATTTTCTAACTGCAACAAAGTCTGAGATTGAGAGATCTCTCCATCAGATTATTAATCACGGTACAGCTCTAGAGAGACTGTGGCAACTGTTTCCTTCTGAGGTCTGTAAAATTTACATTACCCCAGGTAAGATGTTTGCCCTAGATGTGCAGCTGTACACTGTGGTGTAGGACAGAATCTTTGTTTGACAGCTAGAGGTTTTATAGCTTGCTTCTATAATTTTCTTTCTGAAAGTTTTTAGTCCCAGTGTGATTCCTGAACTTAATTTTTTCCTTTTCTCCACTCAACTCAGATCCAAGGATGAGATGGTTATGTATGCTCAAAGTCTCCCTAACAGGGTCTTTTTCTTTTTCTAGTTCACCTACTGAAAATGTTACTTTTCAGGAGTGCTGGTTTTATACCGTGTTCTCTGGTCTAACCTCCCACTACCCCAGGGCCAGATGTCTCTTTCTTAACCATGTGCCATGTTACACCCAAACGTTAGGACGCTATGGATGTGTATATACCATGGGACATGTGCTGACTACAGCCCTCACTGGGTTGCACTTTCTTGTCAATTCTTTCTTCCAAAGAATCCTCTTAATCTTTCCCCAGGTCATTTATGCATTAAAAAGATCTTAACATCTTTTATCTAGAATTTTTAGGTGATAGGCTTCTTGAAACCTCTAGTTTGCTGAAATTAAAGTACTGATACTTTATCTCAAATATTGGAAATATTTTTGCGAGTTAACAAATTGTTAATTTTGTGGGATTATTTTAAAGGGGAATGGTTCTATTATTATTCACTTCATTTTATTATTATCACTTCATTTAGTTACCTTTTTATTTGCATAGTCTTTATTGTTTTATATTAACTCTGTGCTTCCATGCAGCAAACTTTTGTATATTGTATATATATATGTTTTCTGTTAAATATATATTGTTTTGCTTTTAAGCCTTTTTTAAAAATTGAAGTATAATTTCTGTACAGTATTATATAAGTTAAAGTTACACAACATAGTGATTCACAATTTTTAAAGATTATATTCCATTTAGTTATTATAGAATATTGGCTATATTCTCTCTGGTGTACAATATAGCCTTATAGCTTACTTTATACATAATGGTTTGTACATTTAAAAAATTTACCTTGATTATGTGTCAAGATGATACAGAACACCAGAATATTATTTATGAAAATAATAATAAAATGAACTCTCTACCTGGCTGCCAGAGATAGTGATTCCTCTGATGGATCTAGACAATGTAAATTGAAAACTTTCTGGAAAGGATTTATCATTCTAGAAGCCATTAGGAACATTCGTAATTCATGGGAAGTGGTTAAAATATCAGCATTGGGCTTCCCTGGTGGCGCAGTGGTTGAGAGTCCGCCTGCCGATGCAGGGGACGCGGGTTCGTGCCCCGGTCCGGGACGATCCCACTTGCCGCGGAGCGGCCGGGCCCGTGAGCCATGGCCACTGAGCCTGCGCGTCCGGAGCCTGTGCTCCGCAACGGGAGAGGCCACAGCAGTGGGAGGCCCGCGTACCGCAAAAAAACAAAACAAAACAAAACAGAAATCAGCATTATCAGGAAGAAATTGATTCCAGCCATCGTGGATGCCTTTTGAAGGCTTCAAGACTTCAGTGGAGGAAGTCACTTCATAAAGCAAGAGAACTAGAATTAGAAGTGGAGCCTGAAGATGTGACTGAATTGCCGCCATCTCATGATAAAACTTGAATGAATAAGGAGTTGCTTCTAATGGATGAGCAAAGAAAGTGGTTTCTTGAGATGGGAACTACTCCTGGTGAAGATGTTGTATAGATTGTTGAAATGACAAAGGATGTAGAACACGTCATAAACTTAGTTGATAAAGCAGTGGCAGGGTTTGAAGGGATTGACTCCAATTTTGAAAGAAGTTCTGCTACTGTGGGTAAAATGCTGTTAAGCAGCATTGCATGCTACAGAGAAATCATTCCTATTTACATTCTGTTTTTAGACAGAATGCTATTGCACACTTAACAGACTACAGTATAGTGTAAATATAGCTTTCACATGCACTGGAAGAGCAAAAAAATATGTGTGACTCAATTACAATATTCATTTTGTTGTGGTGGTCTGGAACCCAACCTGTGATAGCTGTGAGTTACTCTTGTATTTAGAAAGTAATAGTAAAATCACATTAATAAATTGACTGAGTCCTAGACGATTAAAAGATTAATTTGCTTTTTATTAATTTAAATTTATGTCCCATACTGTATAGTTCATGTTTTAATATTATAAAAATTGAATAATGAAATTTAAATGTATCGAACATCTAGCTGGTGTTACTTCTAAGGCAAAAGAAGTAAAAAGCTTGCTATCAAGTTGGATTTTAATTTATAGATCACATTTTATATCCTTTTGTATCTTCCAGTTGATTTTATATCAGTATAAAAATAGTATTTTGAAAAAATTTTTGGTAAATTTCCAAGTTGGTGCTTAAAATATTTTTAAAGTCTTACAAAAAGGCAAAGGGAACCAACAGCAACACATACCATAAAAAAAAGGGACAAGTCAAATACTTCTCTTAATTGTGTGTTTCCTTGTCACTTTATATAATGTGCTCTAAGGAGTGCTCAGAACCCTACTCATGGGTTTCACAGACTAGATTTCCTGCTTGAGAGTTCACTTGAAGAAATTGTTCCATTGCAAAAATTATTGTTTTGTATTTAATTTAGTTTAACATACTTAACTGCATATTTTCCAAATTATGCCTAAGTGCGATATATTTTCTCCTAAAGGCTCTCTTCATGGAGTTATTTAAACATTCATATTCATCCTAAAAACATGCTGAAAGCCATACTGCCAGACTGATTTTGAGAAGGCTACAGTTTGTGATTTCTGTTACATATATAAGTGCCAGATTAATAATTGCATTATTAACTCTGGATTAATTTACAAGTTAATTTTTAGGTGGCTATTATAAGGTTATAAGCTATTAGGGGAAAATTTAAATCTGCTAACATGTTAAAAGTTTAACAACTGTGAAATATCAGATGACTGAAAAATGATAACTTGATGATCTGGGCAGCAAGTGAATTTAAGGATATCAATGAAAGACTCTAAAGGTACAAAAGTAGTAAAAATATTTTGCACAGAGGTTGTAAGGATACAAATGTTGACCTTAACTTTCTTACTAAATCGATTCCAGAGCTATTTGCAAAGAGTTTGCTCACAACAATTGGAATATTTTTAAAAACCTAATTTTCCTCCTCTGTAATTCCTCAGTTGGAAAATGTGGTCCCTTGATGATGATCTAGGGCTTTGAAGAATAAATGGATTTTAAAGAGAAAATTAGATGGTACTTATTATTCTGTCTAACTAGCAATGCATTGTCATTTGTCTGTTGTATTATAAATGTCTTGCTTTCCCTCCCTTCTTCATTTAATCATGTAACTTGCCTGTAAGCAGCATTAGAGAAAAAATAATATTGCTGTATTACTCTTTCAGTTTTCTTTGCTTATCCAAACAGAGCTCACACTCATTATGCCCAATGCAGAACTCTCCATCTCCTCCCTGACACCTGGTCTCTTTTAAATTCCTTCCATCCAGGCAATCACTCACTTATGTCAAATACTGAGGAGACATACTAGTTTTCTCCCTCTCTTCCTTAGGAGAGCTTTTCCTAACTGCATCCCCTCTCCCAAGTGAAATTATGGCAAGTTTCGTATTTTAAAAATTAAACCATGATATGGGACTTTCCTGGAGGTCCAGTGGTTAAGACTGCATGCTTCCACTGCAGGGGGCATGGGTTTGAGCCCTGGTCGGGGAACTAAGATTCCACATGCCACATGGCATGGCCAAAAAAACCCCCAAAAAACAAACTAAGATATAAAACTTACATCCTAGTCCAAAGTTAAGTTTTCTTATGGTAAATAAAATACAATTTCTGTGTATGTATTCAGTGTTTTATTATTTTTATTTTATATTCTTTCTGAATATATTTTTGTTATGAATCTAATTACTTGTCATGAGCAGACTGGGCTGCAGGCATGTCTGTCCAAGTTTCCTTGTAGCTCACCAACCTAATGCCATATATCAGGATGGTATTTATTATAGAAATAATGAAGAGCACATAGCATTAACCATATACCTTTTTCCTTCACTTTATGTCATGTGCGTACTATTTAAGAAAATGACTTGCATTTTGTCAACCTTTTCCGTAGAAACTCATTTATATTGCTAAAGCCTATAAACCATTAAAAAGAATTTTCAGTATTTTTTTCAGAATTATAATTTTTAAAAGAAATAAAAGTAACTATTTAAATTCAAACTATGCTTGTTTGAATCTGAAGCTTTGCTTTGATTTTCAAGACACTACATATTGTTTTTCTAAATGAATTCAGAAACATCTGTCATTTATGTTTTGATATTTAATATACATAAATAATGTCCAAAGGGTAGAAGCAATCTAATCTGCAAGTATGAATGTACTTTCTAGTTCTAATAGCATAATTAAGGGTGTACAAAATACTATACATAAGATTTTATCATACTTAGTTTTGAAAGTAAGCTTCCATATTCATGGCTAGTGTTACTTAAATTTCAAAGTACAGTAAAAATTCTAAAAATATCCCAGAAAAAAGTTAATAAAATATATTAGATATATTGGTAGCTAACACATGTACTTTCTCCTTTTACCCCAAAACACTACTGATAAAAGTTCCCTTGCTTCAACTTTCTAACTCTCATCTTACTGATCTATAATATATATAAATGCCAACAATAATAAAGGATCTGAAATTGCATGAATTTGTTAGATTGGGAGATTTCCAGACATCAAATGTTAAATATTTGATATTCTATGAAGAAAAATCACCTCTGAATGTAGCTACTGTATTCATATAAAGTTATATCTTAGTAGCAGTAAAATAATCAGTGGTAGATTGAAGGACTGATTTTTGATGACTTGCTAACATAAAAATAAAGTGCACTTTCTGGAAAGCTTCTTTCTACTGTAATGTACAGTGTAGCTTAAAATACTGCCCCAGTAAAGTCTATTATTCCAAAGCAAAGAAAGATGCTCCTTTTCATATATTTGCTGTCTTTCCTATATATATATAGGGGTTATATATATAGGGGATGACAGTATACTTGTTTTATTTATTTATTTATTTTTAAAGTTATGGTCAAAAAGTTAGTTACCTTAAGAACACATTAACTAAAGTATGTCTGTGGCATGTACTCAAGGTTTGTCTTTGCCCTATTGATCTCACTAGTCCTTTTCTACACAGCTATGAACACACAGCCACATTCAGGAAAGGCATCATTAGATGGGGTGGAAAGGGGGAATAACTGAAGAACCATCTCTCTCACATTGAATCTTACATGTAGAAGTGAGGTTCTAGTTATGAAGGTTTTCTCTATGGAAGTAAAGTTAACAAGAGTGATGCAAGGCAAAGAATCCATTACAAGTGCATGTTACATGATTGTTGGCTTGGCCATTTGTGCTCAAGACCTGTCCACCTATACTCATCAGATGATTAATCAAGTCACTATCTTTTATCCACTTAACCATGTGGTTTTATTTTCCTTTGTTGGAAATCATTTTGCCTATCTCATTTCTTGTACTTTTTTTTATGTGGGAGGTTTGATTTAAAATATAGAGTGGCATTTTATGGTTTTTGGTCTTACATTTAAATCTTTAATACATTTTGTGTTTATTTTTGCATATGGTGTGAAATACAAGTTTCATTCTTATGCATGTAGCTGTCCAATTTTGCCAACACCATTTATTGAGGAGGCTGTCTTTTCCCCATTGCATATTCTTTCCTTCTTTGTCATAGATTAATTAGCCGTACAAGCATGGGTTTATTTCTGAGCTCTTTATCCTGTTCCATTTATCTGTGTGTCTGCTTTTGTGCCAATAACATACTGTTTTGATTACTGTAGCTTTTAGTATAGCTTGAAATCAGGGAGTGTGATACCTCCAGCTTTGTTCTTAAGATCGCTTTGGCTATTCAGGGTCTTTTGTGTTTCCATACAAATTTAGAATTATTTGTTTTAGTTTTGTAAAAAATGCCTTTGGTATTTTGATAGAGATTGCACTGAATCTGTAGATTGCCTTGGGTAGTATGGGCATTTTAACAATATTAATTCTTCCAATCTGTGAGCACAGTATATTTTTCCACTTGTTTGTGTTGTCTTCAGTTTCTTTCATCAATGCCTATAGTTTTCAGAGTACAAGTCTTTTACCATTTTGGTTAGATATACTCTCAGTATTTTATTCTTCTTGATGCAAATGTAAATGTGATTGTTTTAATTTCTCTTTCTGATAGTTTGTTATTAGTGTATAGAATTGCAGCAGATTTCTGTTTATTAATTTTGTGTCCTGCAACCTTACTGAATTCATTTATTAATTGTAATAGTATTTTGGTAGAATTTTCAGAATTTTCTATATACAGTATCATGTCATCTGCAAACAGTGAAAGTTTTACTTCTTCCTTTCCAATTTGGGTTTCCTTTATTTCTTTTCCTTCTCTGGTTGCTGTGGCTAGGACTTTGAATACTATGTTGAATAAAAGTGCTTCTGTCAATATAATCATATTATTTTTATTCTTCTCTTTGTTGATGTGGTGCATCACATTGATTGATTTGTGGATATTGAATCATCCTTACATCCCTGGGATAAATCCTACTTGAGCATGGCATATGGTCCTTTTAATGTATGCTTTTTGTATGGTCTTAGCAATATTTTTTGGATCTGTTTCCTCAGACAAAGGAAACAAATGAAAAGATAAACAAATGGGACTACATAAAACTAAAAAAGCTTTTGCACAGTGACGAAAACTATCAACCAAATAAAAAGGCAGCCTACTGAATGGGAGAAGATATTTGCAAATGATATATCCAACAAGGGGTTGATATCCAAAATATACAAAGAACTCATACAACTCAACATCAGAAAAACAAATAATCTGATTTTAAAATGAGCAGAGGACCTGAATAGACATTTTTCCAAAGAGGGTGTACAGATGGCCAACAGGCACATGAAAGGATGCTCGCCAGTCATCAGGGAAATACAAATTAATATCGCAATGAGATACCACCTCACACCTGGCAGAATGGCTGTCATCAAAAAGATAACAAATAACAAGTGTTGGCAAGGATGTGGAGAAAAGAGAACTCTCATCCTTTGTTGGTGGGACTGTAGATTGTGCAGCCACTGTGTACAAATTTTTTAATGCAAAAAATTAAAAATAGAACTACCATATCATCCGGGATGAAATAGGTGACAGGGATTAAGAGATGAAAACTTCCAGTCATAAAATAAATGAGCCACAAGGATGTAATATACAGCATAAGGAATATAGTCAATAATATTATAATAACTTTGTATTATGGGGACAGATGGTTAGTAGACTTATCATGGTGATTATTTAATAGTGTGTGCAAATGTCAAATCACTATGTACTACACCTGAAATTAACATAATACTGCACGTCAACTGTATTTCAGTAAAAATTAAATAGAGAAAATATAGAGTGTCAAAGTAAGTTTTCAGTTTAATTCTGGAGACTGCTGCTTTCTTCAGAAATAATGTAAAGACTTCAAATTAATAATTTGATACCTTTTTTGGCCTCTGACTCTAGAGAATCTAATTGAAGCTATGGACTTTCTCTCCAGAAAAAAGTACAAATATACAATGCACACAACACTTGCATGCCATCATTTTGTTTTATTGAAAACTAATTTCCTTCACAAAACAAGTAAAACAAAAGTTTTGTTTACAATTGTTGTTCTCAAATGTCTATTTTATAAAAATGTGGAAATGAATACAAATTTTGCGAGTTAAGAAATGTAATTGTATAAAAGTAAATTTGAATGAAAACACTACTATGTTTTCACTAGAGTTAAAAGTTGAAATGTCAGGGAAGACTTTTAATATGGCAATGCACTTATCTTTGACATTAATTTGATTTCAATTCTTTGTTCTAACGGCAACAAATGTTAAAAATAAGTTACTTAGGTACGTAGTGTCAAATGGTATCCAAACACTAATAACTTGCTTTGTCAGAGAACAAAGGTTGGAGTAAAGGAATATAAAAGTTTTCTGAGAATCTCTAAAATAGATTGAACTCACATCATTTCATTTCCTTTGTCCTTAAACCAGTGAGGGTTATGTGTTTTGGAGTCTGCTTTATTGATATACTCTGTGACAGCTGAAAGTTATGAATCCGTGTATTATTTTAGGGACATTGAAGCAGAAGTGAACTTCAACAGAGATTTGTATTGTTCCTGGGTGTTCAGAGACTTCTCCCTGTACAGAAATAAACAAATTGTCATTTTCCACTTCAGCCTACAAAAGTACTTCATTCATTGGCGTAATTATCTTCCTCTAATCTTATTTTCCAGAGTAAGAGCTTGTTCAATAGAAGTCATGACTTTTCAGCACCATGCATACTATGACAGTAGTGCATTGAATAATAATAAAATTATCTAGGTAATCCAATCTGAATGAACTCCTTATCTTATTGCTCTAACCATGGCTTCCTATTTCTCTCAGATATTTTGAAACTTCTGCTTAAAGTTGACTCCTTATCTTCCAGACACTGTACTTCATATCCTGCTCACATTTTCTCATGAAAATTCTGAGGTTGACTACTGAAAAGGAGTATGAATGCCTCCATTAAGGATTTGGGGCAGCATCTTTGGCAGTAACTCATGCTAATTTAGAAAGTGATCAAGGTGGCACGTGAAACTTTTTTTATCAAACAGTAAAACCAGACATGTTTCCAAAGATTGCAGGTACTATACCTAGTCATGAAGTTTCCAGATTTTTCTTCCATATGAAGTTATGCTCAACAAAAGAAATGTTAATCATTTTGAAGACAGGAAATCAGTCTACATGCTTTCCTAAAGGGGCTCACAAAATAGAAATTTTTCTGTCATGATGTCAGTGCGAACATACCAGACCAAATTCATCAGTTGGTTGCTCTCAGATACATCCTGCGTCATGCTAAAGGAAATGTTGCCTCTGTTGTGTACTCTATGACATGTTAGAAAATATCAACTATTTGGGAGAGAATGCAGTATTTCTTTTATTTTATCCTTATGTTCTAAGTCACAAATCAACAACATTTATTTTCTTGCCACATGGTTTCTCCCCTGTGGTATGTGGCTTCATGTTTGCATTATGAGATGATTCTAGGTGAAGGTCTTTGGATGGAGCAAATCATAGTTTGGTTGATTTCCAGCCTTCTTAAATCATGATACTTTTTGTGACAAAGAGCCCCATTCTCTGAAGTACTTTTGCAAATGGCAGAAGTGCTCCAGCTGTATTTACTTCATGTTTTTAATGACGATATCTTCACTACTCTAGAGGTTGTTTATTTGCTGTGCTATTTTATAATCTAAAACCTCAAGATTCTCTCTCTTTGTGTTACCATATTAAGATGAATGATTCAACACAATTTTGAATATTATGTAGAACTACAAGAGTTATTTGGGGTATATCCTCCAGTGTTTAAAAATTAAATCAAGGATAAATAGTAGAGATGTGGATTTAGGGAATTAAAACCTTCCCCATGCTGCAATACCCAAACAGAAATAATCTCTGTAATAGCTTTTGAATAGCAAATGGCTTGGCAGACTTTATTGAGATTAGTTTCCTTATGGCTTTTGTGACTGTTTAGAGCTACTAAATTTAGATATTTTGTTTCTGAGCATGTTTTCTGAGATTTTAAAAGGAAGCAATTTGACGAGAAGATCAAAAACAACAATACGGCTAAATTAACCACAGATTTACTGTATAAATAATTGTGTTCAATATGCCTAGCTGATTATGTATGTATTATAGGCATGAGTAATAATAAAATTCTTTGCTAGCTATACTTCACAGATACTCAACAATCAGAATGGACAATAATCCTGAGACTCCCTGCTGGGATACACAGTAACTATTTAACTGCTGGATTGTGAAGGATGTTTGAGGTGGTACTTGGGTTAGTAGCCATTTACTAACAGATATGAAAATAATGAAAGCATTTCTAAAATATGTTAATAACCAATATGCCCATACTGATGCATGCTGGCTGAATTTCAACTCTTATTACAGTGCGAATCTTGTTCTAATCCTACATTACTGCCCTAGGAATGGGCATTATCTTTCTGGCCTGGTGTGTGGCTATTCTGAGTCTCCGTGGTGTGCATGGCCTGTTGACTTCTGAAGTCTTGCATTATCTTCACTGATTGTTAGGAACCTTATAATCTATGTGTATTTCAGTAGTGCTCATTTATTAAGTTAGAAGGACTTTTACTCTTGACTGTAAAGAGTTGGTTCAGCTGCTATCGCATCTGTTCATATAGATCTACTTGTTGTGTATGTAACTCCACAGGACTCCAGAACTGCTCTGTTCACTAAAGAGCAGAAAAACTACCCCCTGAGAAAGCAAGCTCCACATTCTCTAAATTTGTGTTGTTCCATTTGATAGCCATGCAGCTACTGAGCACTTGAAATATAGCTTCTCTAATTTGAGATGTGCTATAAGTGGAAAAGACCCTGGATTTCAAAGATATAGTACAAAAGAAAGGTAACATTCATATTTTTATATTAATGGCATAGTTATACCAATAATACTTTAGACATATTAGCTTAAATATTTTATTGCCATACAAATAATTTTACCTATTTCTTGTTACTATTTGTAATATGGCTACTAGAAAATTAAAATTATATATGTGGCCCACATTGTATTTCTATTGGACTGTGCTGCTCTAAATGATATCGTTACCCAAATGTTTGGGGTAACAAGGACTTGATTTTAGTGCAACCTGTGGAGAATTTTGTTCTGGAAACTCAAGCAAGCATTTTTATCTGATGTCGTTGTGCTTTTCCACTTTAAAACTTTTTCACTACAGTGTAGTGGATTTGAAAATACCACCAGTTTCTTTGGCTATGGTTGCTTCCTCCACACTTCACTAAATTACTCCTCCCAGTTCACTCATTATAGGTCAGTTTAAGAAGTGAGTTTTTTAGAAGAGGTACATTAAGTGGAAACTTTTGGCTTACAAATAATTATCTTAATGCAAATAATTAAATAATAATAAAGCCAAGGCATTAAAAACTAAGGCTTTGGTGAAATTTTTAATGGCACTGTCTGTAGGTATATACTCTTGACTTCGGATCAGCTTTGCCTATGGCCAGAAAACCAAAAGAAATCACTTTTGTTCTATGGAAATGAAGTAGGAGTCCCTTTCCTACTACCCTCCTAATTAGATTTCATGAATTTATATTGTGGGAAATCAGAGTGTATTTCCTTAATCCAGGGATAAGATTATGGAGCTATATTTATAAATATAGGTAAAATTAATGTGGCTTTATTGGTTGCTTAAAACATGTGTAGGGCTTCCCTGGTGGTGCGGTGGTTGAGAGTCCGCCTGCCGATGCAGGGGATGCGGGTTCGTGCCCCGGTCCGGGAGGATCCCGTGTGTCGCGGAGCGGCTGGGCCCGTGAGCCGTGGCCGCTGAGCCTGCGCGTCCGGAGCCTGCGCTCCGCAACGGGAGAGGCCACAACAGTGAGAGGCCCGCGTACCGCAAAAACAAAACAAAACAAAACAAAACAAAAACGTGTAGTTTTAGCAGATTTATAAACATATTTAAAAGATGTCGCTATACAATTGTACAAATACACGAAGCCACTCTTGAGCTGATCTGTGGTTAAGAGAAGGAAGCCATGACTTGAGACAAAGTACCTTAACCAAAATTCTCAATATTTTAGAGGCTGTTTTCAAATTCTGATATAAATAAATAGGTGTGAGTCTTGGACCCAGAAAACAGGAAGAAAAAAAATCAATCAAAAGTACCCTGTATATTAAAACCGACTTTGTGCTCTAATGTGAAGCTACTTGATTGAGTGGTGCGGTGTCAACCGTATCTTTCTTCTAATGCTAAAAGTAATGCACATAGACAGAGTGACAATCACAGCACAGCCTCCCATCAGCAATAATTAATCTTTTAGTTAACAGAGACTAGAAAAGCCTCTCATCAGCCTCTTCTGAAGTCTGAGGGACCCTGTATTTTGATGTTTCATTCTGAGGAAAATTGTCCCCACCAGTTCCAACAAATTGAAACACCAGGCTAATTATGCCAGCTAATGAAGTGTGTGGAATGGTCACAGCTTGTCGTGAAACTGTTCCTTCAACTTGGATTAGGGTTTCATCAATCACTTTTTTAAACTGATCCAGAATTGCTTCTGCCCAGTGCTTGGCATTTTTAATGCTGTTTCTGTAATTGGTTTTTTCCCTAAAGCTTAGACTGTTTTTTGAAATATTATAGTCTCAGGACAGGACTTGCAAACTCTAGTTTATAAAAAAAAATTTATTATTAGTGGTATCAGCTGATCAAGTGGTAGGAAGCTAATAAAAGGACCACCAAAATAAAATTTGATGTACTGTTTCAATCCTGCTAAAGGTAGCAATAAATCATATCTATGTATATCATTTTCCCAAATGTATGTATAATATAACACAGGAAAATCATAGTTGGTGGTTAGGTGACTAAAATTCCACCAAGAGTTTCTATGAAATTAATACGTAGATGTTAGTTTATTGTTGAGGAGGGTCGGTCTCCATTTATCATCCAACATTGTTTTATAAGATGACTACATTTTGCACTGAGCCAAGCATTTTGAAGCATTAAACCAAAGATCTCTATATTCCCAGTTAAATCGCTGTGTGTAAATCTGAATTTCATCTCAGAAAACCTCGTGTAAAGGTTTTTACCCTATCTACAAAAGGGAATCTGTTATTTTGCAGGCATGACTGCAATTTCTAAATAATTAAATCTTGTTTTTAATGTTGAGAGTTCATCAAAGCATCTATTGAGCACCCACGATGTGCAGAGTATTGCCTCGATTTATAAGACAATTCAATAAAACAGAGATATTAAGTTCTACTCTCCTAGGTTATGTCCTTTGAAATGATACGAGGAAAATATATATATATATTATATATTCATATAAGGCTATGTGTTTCAAAACATGGATTTTGTGACATCTCA
This sequence comes from Physeter macrocephalus, assembly GCF_002837175.3. Taxonomy (NCBI): domain Eukaryota; kingdom Metazoa; phylum Chordata; class Mammalia; order Artiodactyla; family Physeteridae; genus Physeter; species Physeter macrocephalus. Next base: position 16,784,302 of record NC_041217.1, read on the forward strand.
CAGGTTTTCATCATAAATTTCAAAATGTTTTCTATTTTGACTCATGTTTTATTTATTAATATATACTTGAATTATCTAACGTTTGGAGATTTCCTAGTTGTTTGTGTTTTTTTTTTACTAGTTTAATTTTTCTGTGGTCAAAGAACATCTTCTGTGATGTTAATCTTCTGAAATTTGTTGAGAGTTCCTATATGGCCCAAGATCTTGTCAGTTTTGGTAAATGTTCCAAGTACATTAAAAGAGATATATTTTCTGCAATTGTTGGGTACAATGTTACATATTTACCAGTCTCCTGAAGTTTCTAAATATTGTTCAAGTCTTCTATGTCCTTACTTATGTTTTTTGTTTGAGATCATATTGATACTACTGATATCAGTATTACTGATTCTTCTCCCTGAGATATTAAAATGAGTCATTTCTTTGATGCGTGGGATATACAACAAAGGTTTTATTTAAAAGAGGGCAAAGCAGTACATTTTCTGGGACCTTGAATATCTACGGCAGAGAGTTTATTGTCTCTGAATATCAGTTTTCTCTTCTTCTGTACTAGGGTCAACAAACCTTCTTTAAGAGCTAGATGATAAACATTTTAGGCTTTGAAGGCACAAAAGCAACCATAGACAATACATAAAAGGATGGGCATACCTGTGTTCCAATAAAACTTTATTTAAAAATTAGGAAATAGGCTGGCTTGAGCCTGTGGGCTGTAGTTTGCTGACCCCTGTTCTATACTAGTAGAACCTCTGATTTATAGCTGAGTACATGACTGCCTGAAGTTAAAACTGCATTTATCAGCCACCCTTTAAAGCTAATTATAGTCCTGTCACTAGATGCTAGAAAATGGAAAGTAAGCAAAAGTGTGGGCTCCGCCTCTAGGAATTATTTTTCAGGACTTTCCGTACATAAATAAGTCTGATGGTGTGGAAGATAGCTAAAAGAAGAACTCTCATCAGAAGAACTATGCAAGCTAGTAAATTAGTCTGATAAAGTTCCACAGATGCTGGTAAAAGGCACAAGCTTCCTAGGTCAGAGGCTATTCCTCACAGCAAACGCAGGAAAAGGAGTTTCAACATAGTTGTGCTAGTTCCCTGAGCCTCGGGTCCCAAGATGATACAGAGAGCCCCACGGTGCTTGCACGTGCTAGCGTGTCATAGGAGGAAAACCCTGGATGTGTGAAATCCACCACTTTCATGGGAAGCAGTTAGCAAGCCTGCTGTGTCTGGAAGGAGCAGGTGCTTTACCAGACTATGCGGTACATACTGTGAGGTGTTACATCACTTCTCAGGGTTGGCAGTTGTATATTCTCAATACTGAGAAGTGACCCTCACACTGGGTAAAAGAATTATCAAGACTTTGTGATTTTGACACATTCAGCAAGATTTGTACAACTCAAGAGCCCCATGGCAGACTGCCTCCCATCGTGTTTTTAAAGAAAAGTGTCATTCTTCTCATTTCTTCCTTCTGGAGGTCTGGTATGGAGGGTTTGACAGCTAGAAATTGATTGACATCTTCAGTCATATTTTAATCCTTGGATCAATGTGGACCAAGAAAGATAGAGCAATAACATTAAGGAATCCTGGGTCCCTTTCACTGTGGAGTATCACACCAACCCTGGACTTTTGTGTAAATGAGAAAGAAAATTCTCTCTCTTGTTTAAGTCATTGTTAATTGGGGCTTTCTAACAGTTGCAGCTGAATCTAATCCCAATTAATACAATATCTAAGAATGCCTTTCTATTGCTTTCATATATAAAGTGACAATTAGGGTGTATATAAAGTACTGGGTTCACAACCTTTTTCTCTTAACTCTATAGATGTTAGTTTGTGATCTATCAATTACTGTTACAAAAGAAGTATCTGAGATAAGACTGCGTGTGTGTGCGTGCGTGTGTGTGTGTGTGTGTATGCGCGCGCACGTGCGCTGCATGAGGGAGTGCTTTTTTTGAATTATTTTCTTTATTCTAAAATATAACCTTTATCGCCCCTTCAACTTTGAATAGCCAATTGTTATCTCTAAAGTGAATTTTATTTCTGCTATTGTAATCTTAGTTTATTTTCTCTAGTCACCAACATCTCTGACCTTGTTGTTTTTATGGGTATCTAGTCCTCTTATTTTAGCCTCTCTTATCCTTTTGGGCTTTGGCTCTGTTTTATAGAATCTGTATTTTTAGGAGTTGGTTGAAGTTGGCAAATATTTTCCAACACTTAAATTTTCTTCCGGTTCCTGTAATTGATGTCTTTCAGATACCTGGTCTTCATACAAGTCTTTAACATGTGAGTTTGTTTTTCTTCCATAGGCCTGTGTAATATTTTCCCTCCTATCCTTCTCCTAGATGAAGAGCACTAGAGACATTCATTGTTTACCGACATAAAGAACCGGTGGATTTGGTTCTTCTATCTCTTTGAATCAAGGGCTCTTTCCAGGCTTCAGTTAGAAGGCAGTCCAATTCACTTGCCCCAATTTCCTAGATTTCCCACACTAATAATTGATGTAAGAGATGAAAATTTATAGTTATAAGCTGGTACTGCCCCTTACACTCTGCTTTGCATGTGTTGACCTGTAACAAATAGCCTGCCAGATATTTTCCAGCAAAGATGGGTTTACTTGAGATCAGCAGAGAATTGCAGATTGGGGTCTACAGCCATGAAGGGCCACATGCAAGTCCGCCCATGGCACCGGAAGGAGAACGCTTTTATAGAAGGGAAAGGAAGTTGGGAGGGCTGTAGTGAAAAAAGAGTCCATGACTTTCATTAGCTGAGTCCTTGCCAGAAAAGAGGAGGAGTCTTTCTTCTTCCTGTTGGGCTCTGCTGTGGTTGCAGGACATGAGAGCTCCCCTTTCTGGTCTTCAAATTTTTTTTAACTTAGGTTTCTGTTTATTAATTGTTTACACATAGCATAGAGGCCCTGTATGCAGTGAGTCTTTGCAGAACCCATATAAAGCCTAGCCTACAGCTTGGTTTCTGTAGCTCAACAGTTTTGTGTCCTCCATTCATTATCGTGAACTCTCTTGAAGAGATAAACATTTCTCTTGATGAAACAATGACCCCCAAAGAAATCAAGCTTTAATGCTTTTGTAAAGTCAAAAGTAAGTAAGGAGGAGCTCAAGAGCAGTTTACTGGGACTGAGAATTTATCTGATATTTGAAAGCTTCAACAGACATGCTGGTATATCTGCCTGAACCTCAGATCATTTTGTGATGACTTTCAGTTCCAAGCATGAACATAGACATTGGTACTGTAGTTTTTGTTTGCAATTTTCTTGCTAAGCCAATTCTTCCACGTGCTATTGATGGTAGAGATGGAAAGGGGTTTTTCTTAGGGCTCTAAACATAATATTTCTTGGGAGAGGAAATTTTTTGTCTAGGCTAAATAACTAGCCCCCATGATGGATAAGAACTTAATGGCACATTGTGAGGTTAACACCTACTAAATCATATTAACAGTTTTGAAAATTTGGATAGACCTGAACCATATGGTTGGAGAGCAGAAAAAACTAATTAAAATACTTTACCATTAATTTTCAAGCTCTTGGAAACTAATAGGTTTCTAGAAATATTATTAATGATGACTAATATTTATATCATAATCTATATTAGCTAAACATATATCAACATAAGATATATAACGTAGCATACATTAATATCCTAAATTACATTGCTAAATAAAGACTATTTGCATAAAGAAATCTACAACTCATAATTATTTTAGTCTAACATATTAATATTACGTTCATGGTAGAGTTTTAATGTGGCTTTTCAATATGAAACAATTCTTCATGTTGTTCCTTTGTTTTCCTAAGTAAAGTGAATATATACTTGTCAAAATTTTACTTAGTAACATTGAATAAAGTCAAGAGCATTCTGGCTATTATTTGTTAAAAAGACAGTATGAACTACCTGTGGAAAATTTTGATTTGTTTGGAACTCTTTTAATCTCTCAAGCTTAATTCAGAGATGTTTTCTGTTAATAATTCATATTAACCTTCAAGTTGCTAATGGATACAAAACATGTTAATACCCCAGTAAACTATCTTAGCCTGTTCACATCAGAGCCAAATCTGCACTACTTAAAACTTAATGCTATGTATGCTTACTACTTTTATACTTGTTTTATTCTTTCTTATGCTGAATTTATTTTATATTTCTTATAAAAGGGTTTGTTAAATAGAATAATAATTTAACCAACATTTTAAGAGTAGTTACCTACTTAACAGGTCTAAGTTTCTCAAGTGTTTGTAAGTATCAACTTCATATAATTCGTTTACTAAGAATAGAACTTATATTAATGGTTTAGTTTTAAAAGTACAATTTCAAAAGAGATATCAACTAATTAGCAGTTATTATATATTGGCCATGGGGAGAAATACTTGATTTTTACTTTGTTTCTGTTAAATTCTTATTTGCAGAAGTGCTATAAGTCAAGACAATAATACACAGTTGAATTTAACTTTATTCAAGAGATTTTTTTCTCTTATATTGTGTGATTAGGCCAACAGTAGGTTTCAAAGGCCATAGTTATTTAAATTGTTCCATTTTTATATCTTCTCAATCTTTAAATAATTTATATTGTTTAAAAATAATGAAATAATATGTTAAATATTGAGATTAAATTCTTATATGTATCATATGTAATTTTATAAAAGTCTTTTACTTATAAACTTTAAATTAGGAGTTATATGTAAATGTTCTGTAATAAACTGTACTTTGTATGGCAAAAGCAAATAAACATTTCTTAGTATTTTGAATACCAAAGTATGTTACCTACACATGTTTTTTTAGTTCAGACTCAGTAAAGTTCAAGGGCATCCAAGTATGAAATAGCTTGTGAAGAAATTCACATTGCTTTCTTAATTTGATTAGGTTGGGGAAAAGGATGCTAAATAGATCACCGTCTTTAATAATTTTGGTTCAAATATAGACATTAAGTATTGTACATAGACTAGTAAATGTGTGTATAATTTTCCCAAAGCTTGTAAAGGGAGTTGGCATTATAAAATACATTAATTTCCTTTGACTATCTCATCTGCATTTTAATATGTTTTATTATATAGACTTGCTTATGGGAAGCATTGTTAAAAATGCTCAGAAAGGGCAATATGGCAAAAAAAAAATAAATGAGAAATCATATATTTAGGTTTTTAGGATAAATGTAACTAGGCATTTTATATAAATGATAAAAAATAGGGCATCAGTTACTGACAAGAATGTAGTTGATAAATAATTGTCCAAGTAGAAAAGAAACTTAATTCTAAGAGAAGAGTAAACACTTTGATGCACTAATTATTTTTAATTTTGTTTATATCAAAGTAAAACATGTACATAGTTTAAGTATTCAATAAAAATATGTTCAAAGATTGATAATGTAAACTGGCATACTCCTGACCCACTCCTACCATTCTTCATGTCCAGTCCTCCTTTCTAGAGATCACCACTTTCAATTCTTTTATCTTCTAGCTAAATAATATACTATCTCTTGATTTGTCAGTTTTAGATGATAGCCACCGACCTTCAACTATGGAAGATGAGAATTTAGCTCTTTCATACTATCATCTCCATGTTTTCTTGGAATACAGTTGTAAGTTTTGAGTCAGCAAATATTCAAACTTTACCTTTTTTTTGACTATGGAAAGATTGTTTCCTATTAAACTGAGAAGTTCTAAGATGATGTTTGCTTCTTGTACAAGTTTCTGTATTTCCTGGAGTTAATAATTGCCTTTAATAATTGCCTTTTTCTCCATTTGCTTAAGTTTCTTCACACCTCTTGTCAAGTTTACCCATACCCTGTAACAGCCTCTCAATATAACTTTTATTTCTGAAAATTCCATCTCACACATACTTGGTATTGATTAGATATAGAGTTTTAAGTTGAAAGGTGTCTTTATTTTAAGCCATTGTTATCTGTCATTCTGCTTTGGGGAATTTTTCCTGCATTCTTTTCCAATTATTTTCTCTTAGTTTTCTCAGATTCTTTTTATTGTAGCTCCTGTAGTCAGAGAGCAGATTCTCTACATTGACCCTCAACTTTTTTTTTTTTTTTTTTTTTTTGTGGTATGCGGGCCTCCCCCTGCTGCGGCCCCTCCCGTTGCGGAGCACAGGCCCAGCGGCCATGGCTCACGGGCCCAGCAGCTCCGCGGCACGTGGGATCCCCCCAGACCGGGGCGCGAACCCGGCTCCCCTGCATCGGCAGGCAGACGCGCAACCACTGCGCCACCAGGGAAGCCCTGATCCTCAACTTTTTAAAAAAAATCTTGTATCTCCTATTTCCATTTTATTGTCCTTTTGTTTTACTTTTTGGGAGAGTTTCTTAGTGTTAAATTTGAAAATTTTTCTATCAAGTTGTTTTTTCTGCTTTCACATTATTAATTCACTACAGACTTTTTAATTAAAAAAATGTTAAAACAGCATCCTATATTTGCTTAGTGGATGCAATATCCTTGCTAATGTCTTTTAGAATGTTTGTTTTAGATTTTAACAGTACTTTGTTCTGCTACTTGCATTGTCTCAAGTTCATCTAAATTGTTTGCTTTTGTTGTTGTTGATATATCGCTCTGTCTTTTAGGTTGGAGGTGTTTTTCAAACATCTGTTGATCTCTGGCTGTTCATTCATATTTTTAAAATGAGGCAGTGAAGTGGCTTTCACTGTAGTGGTGACCTCCTGTGGAACGGCCACTCCATATGAACATTTAATTTTTCCAACAAAAAGTTTCCTAATCCCCTGCCAAGTGCTCTAGTATCGTGGGAGTTGGGAACAGGGCGGGGAGTAGAATGGTATTCTCACCATTCAGTGTGAAGACTTTCACTTACATCTCAGTGTAGTGCCTGACCCTTGTCTTCTACTAAGCCTAGATGCTCCAGTTTTTGTTTTTTAATTTTTTTCCCCCAGAAAACAAATCTGAACCAGGCTGTGGGGAGAAAGGGAGGGAGGTTCCTTCAGAGGAACCTGGGGAGGTATCTTAAAAGTTAAGTGTTCCATATGGAGACTTTCAGCCAAGCCCTGTGCTTCACCTTTGCCTTCTGAGATGTCTGAAGATTTCAGTGCCTGAGGGTTCTGGGTTTAGGGAGGAAGAATAGGATGGAATTTCAATGATATCTCCCTCTCCAGACAGGAAGTGTCTCTGTTCTTTTAGGTCTGCTGCCACCCTTTATCTGTTTCTCAACACAAGTTACAATCTGAGGTCATTGTTGTCTCCTGGTTTCACGGAAGATGTAGTTTTGTAGATTTTTATAATTCTCCATGTTTGGGGGTGCCATTTCTGAGAATATAAAATAGGGCAAGAGATTCAGTACTCTGCCGTCTTAAAACTAGAGGTCGTCTAAATGAATAATTTCAAAACACAGGTTTATGCAAATTTTATAGACAGGCTTTTGAAATAATAGTTTTACTTCCCAAAACATAACACCCAGAACATTTTATTCATACTAGTAGGTTTTCATTTTCAAGTATTGAAAGGTGGAGGATATAAACACAGAAGACCTGGATCCTACACCCAGGAACCTTATCATCTAGTGGGGAGATGAAACATGGAGGGGAATTACTGTCACAGAACAGAGACTATAAAAGGGCCATGAGAAAGGTATAATTATGCACCAGAAGCATTCAGTGCCTGGAGATGTAATTTGCATCTTGAGAGAGAAGGATTTCCAGGATAAGGTAGCAATTTTATATGAGACTTAATGTTTGGGTAGGATTTGCACCTAGTAAGAGCTTAATAAATATTTGCTGAATATAATTAATACTGACATTTTTAATACTGGTGGTCTGATATTTTTCTTTCCACTTCTGTTAATGGTAAATATTCTTTACTTCAATGCAGTGTATCAGCAGCAATCAATATCACTTATTCTTATCTTAGTTTTCCTAAGAGGTATTAACAAAAACATTTCTACATAGAAAATTTAGCATTCAATGACAGTTATTGATATAGCCTATAATTACAAAAAAATTCTTCCTGTGAGAATTTCATCATATTAGTGATACATGTATATTATTAAGACTCATAAATATTGAGTAATAAAGCTTCAAGTTCACATGTTCCCAGACGTTATTTTGGGGCTAGTAGATTAGCAGTTTTTCAAGAACATAAGCAGTAATTAGAAATCTTTCATAATTTCTTTCAGAAACAGCACTTGATTTTAATTCTTTCATTTAAAAAAACTTGTAAGAAAAAAACTGCATCAGAACTCTTGACATTTTTATAGCTTGACAAAAAATTAAGTATAATTAAAATGAAATATTTGTTGCATAAATTAAATTGCAATTAATATGTTTTCTGCCACTGCTTGAAGGATAAGACGAAAATGGTGTGGTAGGCAGACTCCCTGCTGTGAGACTAATTTCTTGACTTTTATACCCCACATTATCATACAGATTCTCACAGTAAAAGAGTAAACCAATAAGTAGAAAACATTGTTTGATGAAAATGGTATACAGGAGATAAACTGGCTTTTATGAAGGCAAGGCAATATTACTTTTTTATTTTAAGATCTGATTACTAGTTGATTTCAAGGATAAGATTTGTACTTTCAAAGCCATTAAAATACGTAGAAAATTGCCCTTCATTTTAGTTAGCTATGCCTTTTAAATTATCCATCGTATTGTTTCAGGATGTTTGCTTTTTCCGGAGTAATTAGGAAATGAACAACACATGTTATGCAGAGGTCTCCCCCTCCAGCTAACCAGGAAATAGTAATAAATTCCATCACAAAAACTTAGTTGTGAGCAATTTCAAGAAAAGTGGAGGAAAAATGTATTCTGTTAGCACTTCTCTTGGAGGAGGATCACTTTTTGCTTACGGGGGCCCACCATTAAAGAAAAAAGCACCACACCTTGACAAACATTAGTTATTCCTATCTTAAAAAAAAATTCTCCACCTGTCACTTACCCAGATAGTGTTATCAAGTATTATTTCTATGTGCCTTTTTCCTGGCTAATTACTTTTTGACATTAGACCCCTTTTGTGGTATCAATGAAAGAAATAGGTAATCATTATTAATAGTCTTCTTTATCTCTCCAAATGTCTCTCTTGGGCAGTGCTGCTCAAGGGATATAAATGCACGAATGGGAATTAGAAAGTATGGGCTAGGCCCCACACCTGATCCTTGGGGGCCGGGCTGGTGTCCATTCACGTTGTATGATGACAACATTAGGATGTGACGTGCTTGGTGAAGTGAATTAGTGGAGCTCTGTTCATATACAAGGCCACGGCGCCCCTTTTGTGCTGTCTGCAGAGAAAAGGCAGTACTTTTTTTTACTGCTTGATGCTTCCTACATTCTGCACTAACAGGGTTCAGACCCTGGAAAAGCTCCTCCAAAAGTCTTAGAGCAGGTAAAACTATCTTTTTAAGGTAGCTTAGCAGGTTTGGGTGCTTGAAGTGACACTAGTGTTGTAGTGAAAAATTGGTGGCTGTAGTTGTGCTCTTCGTTTGCGTGGTTACATTCTCCCCTCCTTTGAGTGAGTGCTCAAGTGTCACCACAGAGCAGCCTTTCTGACCACCTGATTTGAATTGCAGGCACTGTCCCTAACGCCCTCAGCCTTCTCTCCTACCCCGTCTTATTTTTCTTCACAGCACGTATTATTACCTGACTTATTTGCTTGTTGTCTGTCTCCGCCCGCTAGAACTCTAAGTTTCATGGAGACAGGAGTTTTTGCCTGACTTATGCATTGCTGTATCCTCACTGCTTGGAACAGCACTTGGCATAAGTAGGCACTGGATTAGTACTTTTTAAGGAAGAAAGGAAGGAAGGACGGAAACAAGGGAGGGAGGGAGGGAAGAAGGAGGGAAAAAGAAAGAAAGAAAAAGAAAGGAAGGAAGGAAGAAAAGAGAAAGAAAGAAAAGAAAGAAAGAAAAGAAAGAGGAGGGAGGAAGGGAGGAGGGAAAGAAAGAAAAAGAAAGAAAGAAAAAGAAAGAAAGAAAAGGAAGGAAGGAAGAGAGAGAGAAGGGAAGAAAGGGAAAAAGAGAGGAGATGTGTGAGTGAGTGAATAAATGAATGTTTAAAAACCAATTCTTTTTGAAAGAAATTAAGCAAACATGATAATGCCTGGTGATACTATGAAAATCTAAGTTTAGTAGAGGGCTATGCGAATTCTGTTTATTAAAGCTTCATTTATGTGTGTGTGTGTATATATATATATTTATGCTATGGTAAATATTTATGGACACTGAAATTTGAATATCATATAATATTTTTTTCAGTTGACAATTTTTTTTTAATTGGAGTATAATTGCTTTACAATGTTGTGTTAGTTTCTGCTGTACAATGAAGTGAATCAGCTATATGTATACATATATCCTCTCCCTCCTGGACCTCCCTCCCACCCCATCCCCCCATCCTACCCATCTAGGTTGTCACAGAGCACCAAGCTGAGCTTCCTGTGCTTTATAGCATGTTCCCACTAGCTATCTATTTCATGCACGGTAGTGTATATATGTCTATCCTAATGTCCCAATTCGGCCCACCCTCCCCTAAAGCTTCATTTATAATTTTATCTTATGTTTAATCTCAGAGAAATTAAACTGAAATGAAAACCTTTTCTTATAAAACTAAAATTTCAGATTATAATCTATACATGGTTAATGTTCATGGAGAGTTATTTACAACCCACCCCATAAGGATAGTAAACAATATTTTGAATCCATTAGCTCATATTTTTATTCATGTTCTCATCCATTCATTTGTTTGTTCAGTGTTACTTGTGTTTTACGAGGCATGCTATTTGTAATATTCTAGTAGAATATGTAAGTACATGCAGCAGTAAGTATGTCATGATGGAGCTTGGCTGTACTGAAGAGTTACAGTCTGTTCTTGTACTTGCCATAGTTATGTTCTATGAAGTCACTGCAAACACGGAATCAGCAAATACTGAGCCATTGCTCCTAAGGGAAGTGCAGGGTTAGGTTCCTCTGAGCCTCTGGTCAACATTTTTGTCACCCAATCAATACATAACATTGTTTCATGTGTATTTCTGTTGAAAGACTCCTTATTTAATATATATTGTTGATTCATTAACATTGAACTCCTGGCCAATAACACTATAACTTATGCTTGAATGAAGCTTAGCTAATAAGCATATTTTCTCCTTAAGGCACACAGTAACCTTCTTGTGCTTAGGAACACTAGGTAGAACTTCAGCAGTATGCTTGGGATCTACTTTAAAAAGAGAAATCACCAACAAAAATGTGAAAAAGGTGACACTAAATAAACACGAAAGGACACTTGTTTATAGTTTGAGAGCTGAAATGAGAAGACAGGCTTTGGCTGGGAGTGTGGGTGCAGGGTGACTCAAATCTTCACCTCTCTGCTCGTATCTGTGAATGACTGAAAGCAGTGAGTATGCATTTTGAAGTTACAAATAAATTTTCGTGAGTAGGTGAATTTGCAAATAAGGAATCTGAATAATGTAGATAGATGGTAACAGTGCTCTTATAAAGAAGACATCATTGAACACATCCTTTATAGCCTATTTACTGATAAATCTAGATATTACCATCCTTGAAAAATGGGGTCACAACAAGAAGACATATTTCTATTCAATCAAGATTTATTGAGCCCCTCCATGCCTCATAGACCTCATACATAAATATGTTACTTACTTTTTCTATACTATACTCTCCCCCCTCTCCTGATTTCTCTATTTCTCCTCCAAACACACTTAGACTCAAGTTACTTAATTTACAGAGGGACCTGGGCATAACATCTACCAGTTGGAAAAGGAAAGTTCTCAGAGTGTGGAGTGGACTTTGAGAGGACCCTCTTGATGATGGAGTCCATGCCATACAGCTGCCATCTCCTTCTTTTGGTTTCTAGAGTGATGGGGTTGAAGGAGAGAGTAAGGATGTGCTATTCCAGAAGGCTCAAAATTTGAACAGGTTTATGGTTTCGCCAGGGCCAAGTCTATTGATTCATTCTTCAGTCATTCCTTCAGACAAATAATACTTTTGAAGCGCTTACTTTTACCAGGCTTAACTCAGGATACAATGCATTCTGTCTTTTAGCAGTTATCCCCCCTCTTGAGAGTTTCCTTAGAATACTTATTTACTTAGTTACTCAGTTTCTTTCCTACAAGAAACTCTTAGTATTTAAGAATGTCACAATTCTGGCTTCAGTTGTATTCCCCACTTAAGTGGTTCTCCTTCAGCCATTCTGATGTTATCTTGGAACATTTTTGCAGCATATTCTCCAGTACACTAACCAAGTACTAGACCAAACTTTCCCTTTAGTGCCAGTGCCATATAGCGTTCCCTCTACTTAAAATGGGTTGCCGTTGTATGTGAAAGTCATGTTACTGGGACCTCTTACCCTGGTATCATTAGCTTTGTTATCAAACCAACTCACAGTCTACAGATGATTCTAACTACAACATTTGTCTCTTGTTGGATGTTCCATTTCAGTGACTTTTATTTAGATAACATTCTTATTGTTTTTAGTTGAAATTAAACAGTTAAGGCCACATTTTATATGTACATTTATATTTCTGCATCTAGGTTTATTACTTCTTATATATCTTTGTATTTCTTTTACTATGGCCATAATCCATATACACCATAACACAATGGACTGGTCAAACAAGAAACCCCATTATTCATCCTTCAGTTTACATGTTGGCCTGCTATTTCCCACTTGTACATTTATAATCAAGACTATAAAAATGGAAGAGGAGCATAAACTAAGAAAAAGATAAAACTATTAAGAAAAAGAAAGATATATAAAAATGGTAAAAGAATTAATAGTAACTGAAATGTAAAACTTTTGAATTTAGATGTACCTACCTAAAAATAGGAATATGTATACCAAACTCAAATATAAATGACCTTTCAATAAGCAACTATTTAGGATTATTTATCCACAACTATTTTTTTTAAAGTAAAGGGTTTTTGAAGTTTCTTATTTGAAAATAGCTAACACAAAGTACTTGCTATATACCAGACACTGTTTTAATTGCTTTATAGGTATGAACTCATGTAATCCTTTTAACAAACCTGTGAGTAGGGTGTCATTATTTTTATATCATTTTATCTCTTTTTTTTTTCCTCTTGGTACTTTTTTTTAACATATTTATTGGAGTATAATTGCTTTACAATGCTGTGTTAGTTTCTTCTGTATAACAAAGTGAATCAGCTGTACGTATACATATATCCCCATAACCCCTCCCTGTTGCGTCTCCCTCCCACCCTCCTTATCCCACTCTGCTATGTAGTCACAGAGATCTAAGCTGATCTCCCTGTGCTATGCAGCTGCTTCCCACGAGCTATCTATTTTATATTTGGTAGTGTATATATGTCCATGCCACTCTCACTTTGTCCCAGCTTTCACTTCCCCCTCCCCGTGTCCTCATGTCCATTCTCTACGTCTGTGTCTTTATTCCTGTCCTGCCCCTAGGTTCTTCAGAACGATTTTTTTTTTTTAGATTCCATATATATGTGTTAGCATACGGTATTTGTTTTTGTCTTTCTGACTTACTTCACTTTGTATGACAGACTCTAGGTCCATCTACCTCACTACAGATAACTCAATTTTGTTTCTTTTTATGGCTGAGTAATATTCCATTGTATATATGTGCCACATCTTCTTTATCCATTCATCTGTCAGTGAACACTTAGGTTGCTTCCATGTCCTGGCTATTGTAAATAGAGCTTCAATAAACACTGTGGTACATGACTATTTTTGAACTATGGTTTGCTCAGGGTATATGCCCAGTAGTGGGATTGCTGGGTCATATGGTAATTCTATTTTTAGTTTTTTAAAGAACCTCCATACTGTTCTCTG
>NC_041217.1:16798286-16798924 GCF_002837175.3 Physeter macrocephalus
ATAGAGTGTTCTGCCTATGTTTTCCTCTAAGAGTTTGATAGTGTCTGGCCTTACATTTAGGTCTTTAATCCATTTTGAGTTTAGTTTTGTGTATGTTGTTAGGCAGTTTTCTAATTTCATTATTTTACATGTAGTTGTCCAGTTCTCCCAGCACCACTTATTGAAGAGACTGTCTTTTCTCCATTGTATATCCTTGCCTCCTTTGTCATAGATTAGTTGACCATAGGTGTGTGGGTTTATCTCTGGGCTTTCTATCCTGTTCCATTTCTCTATATTTCTGTTCTTGTGCCAGTACCATACTGTCTTGATTACTGTAGCTTTGTAGTATAGGCTGAAGTCCAGGAGCCTAATTCCTCCAGCTCCATTTTTCTTTCTCCAGATTGCTTTGGCTATTCACGGTCTTTTGTGTTTCCATGTAAACTGTGAAATTTTTTGTTCTAGTTCTGTGGAAAATGCCATTGGTAGTTTGATAGGGACTGCACTGAATCTGTAGATGGCTGTGGGTAGTATAGTCATTTTCACAATATTGATTCTTCCAATCCAAGAACGTGGTATATCTCTCCATCTGTTTGTATCATCTTTAATTTCTCTCATCAGTGTCTTATAGTTTCCTGCATACAGGTCTTTTGTCTCCTTAG
>NC_041217.1:16799571-16802215 GCF_002837175.3 Physeter macrocephalus
TTCCTTTTATTTCTTTTTCTTCTCTGATTGCTGTAGCTAAAACTTCCAAAACTATGTTGAATAATAGCTGTGAGAGTGGGCAACTTAGCCTTGTTCCTGATCTTAGAGGAAATGATTTCACTTTTTCACCACTGAGAAAGATATTGGCTGTGGATTTATCATATATGGCCTTTATTATGTTGAGGTAAGTTCCCTCTATGCTACTTTCTGGAGAGTATTTATCATAAATGAGTGTTGAATTTGTCAAAAGCTTTGTCTGCATCTATAGAGATTATCATATGGTTTTTGTCCTTCAATTTGTTTATATGGTTTATCACGCTGATTTTTTTTTTTTTTTTTTTTTTTTTTTTTTTTTTTGTGGTACGCGGACCCGGTTCCCTTGCGTCGGCAGGTGGACGCGCAACCACTACACCACCAGGGAAGCCCTATCACATTGATTGATTTGCGTATATTGAAGAATCCTTGCATTCCTGGGATAAACCCCACTTGATCATGGTGTATGATCCTTTTAATGTGCTGTTGGATTCTGATTTCTAGTCTTTTATTGAGGATTTTTGTATCTATGTTCATCAGTGACATTTGCCTGTAGTTTTCTTTTTTTGTGACATCTTTGTCAGGTTTTGTTATCAGGCTGATGGTGGACTCGTAGACTGAGTTTGGGAGTGTTCCTCCCTCTGCTATATTTTGGAAGAGTTTGAGAAGGATGGGTGTTAGCTCTTCTCTAAATGTTTGATAGAATTTACCTGTGAAGCCATCTGGTCCTGGGCTTTTGTTTGTTGGAAGATTTTTAATCACAATTTCAATTTCATTACTTGTGATTGGTCTGTTCATATTTTCTATTTCTTCCTTGTTCAACCTCAGAAGGTGTGCTTTTCTAAGAATTTGTCCATTTCTTTCAGGTTGTCCATTTTATTGGCATATAGTTGCTGGTAGTAATCTCTCATGATCCTTTGAATTTTTGCAGTGTCAGTTATTACTTCTCCTTTTTCATTTCTAATTATGTTGATTTGAGTCTTCTCCTTTTTTTTTCTTATGAGTCTGGCTAATGTTTTATCAATTTGACTTATCTTCTCAAAGACCCAGCTTTTAGTTTTATTGATCTTTGCTATCATTTCCTTCTTTTTTTTTTCATTTATTTCTGATCTGATGTTTATGATTTCTTTCCTTTTGCTAACTTTGGGGTTTTTTTCTTCTTTCTCTATTTGATTTATGTGTAAGTTTAGGTTGTTTATTTGAGATGTTTCTTTTTTCTTGAGGTAGGATTGTATTGCTATGCACTTCCCTCTTAGAACTGCTTTTGCTGCCTCCCATAGGTTTTGGGTCATTGTGTTTTCATTGTCATTTATTTCGAGGTACTTTTTGATTTCTTCAGTGATCTCTTGGTTATTTACTACCATATTGTTTAGCCTCCATGTGTTTGTATTTTTTACAGTTTTTTCCCTGTAATTGATGTCTAGTCTCATAGCGTTGTGGTCGGAAAACATACTTGATATGATTTCAATTTTCTTATATTTACTAAGGCTTGATTTGTGACCCAAGATATGATCTATCCTGGAGAATGTTCCATGAACACTTGAGAAGAGAGTGTATTCTGTTGCTTTTGGATGGAATGTCCTATACATATCAGTTGTTTAATGTGTCATTTAAAGCATGTGTTTCCTTTGTTATTTTCATTTTGGATGACCTGTCCATTGGTGAAAGTGGGGTGTTAAAGTCCCCTACTATTATTGTGTTACTGTCGATTTCCCCTTTTATGGCTGTTAGCATTTGCCTTATGTATTTAGGTGCTCCTATATTGGGTGCATAAATATTTACAATTGTTACATCTTCTTGGTTGATCCTTTGATCATTATGTAGTGTCCTTCTTTGTCTCTTGTAATAGTCTTTATTTTAAAGTCTATATGGTCTGATATGACAATTGCTACTCCAGCTTTTTTTAATTTCCATTTGCATGCAATATCTTTTACCCTCATCTCACTTTCAGTCTGTATATGTCCCTAGGTCTGAAGTGGGTCTCTTGTAGACAGCATATTTACGGGTCTTGTTTTTGTATCCATTCAGTCAGTCTATGTCTTTTGCTTGGAGCATTTAATCCATTTACATTTAAGGTAGTTATTGATACATATGTTCCTATTACCATTTTCTTAATTGTTTTGGGTTTGTTATTGTAGGTCTTTTCCTTCTCTTGTGTTTCCTGCCTAGAGAAGTTCCTTTAACATTTGTTGTAGAGCTGGTTTTGGTGGCGCTGAATTCTCTTAGTTTTTGCTTGTCTGTAAAGGTTTTAATTTCTCCGTCACATCTGAATGAGGTCCTTGCTAGGTAGAGTAATCTTGGTTGTAGGTTCTTCCCTTTCTTCACTTTAAATATGTCCTGCCGTGTCTTCTCGCTTGCAGAGTTTCTCTGACAGATCAGCTGTTAACCTTATGGGGATGCCCTTGTATGTTATTCTTTGGTTTTCCCTTGCTGCTTTTAATATTTTTTCTTTGTTTTTAATTTTTGATAGTTTGATTAATATGTGTCTTGGTGTGTTTCTCCTTGGATTTATCCTGTATGGGACTCTCTGCACTTCCTGGACTTGATTGACTATTTCCTTTCCCATATTAGGGAAGTTTTCAACTATAATCTCTTCAAATATTTTCGCAGT
>NC_041217.1:16802377-16834877 GCF_002837175.3 Physeter macrocephalus
TTTCATTTATTGTGTTGTTCATCATTGTTTGTTTGCTCTTTAGTTCTTTTAGGTCCTTGTTAAACGTTTCTTGTATGTTCTCCATTCTATTTCCAAGATTTTGGATCATGTTTACTATCATTACTCTGAATTCTTTTTCAGGTAGACTGCCTATTTCCTCTTCATTTCTTTGGTCTGGTGGGTTGTTACTTTGTTCCTTCATCTGCTGTGTATTTCTCTTTTTTCTCATTTTGCTGTACTTACTGTGTTTGGGGTCTCATTTTCGCAGGCTGCAGGTTCATAGTTCCCATTGTTTTTGGTGTCTGCCCCCAATGGCTAAGGTTGGCTCAGTGGGTTTTGTAGGCTTTCTGGTAGAGGGGACTGGTGCCTGTGTTCTGGTGGATGAAGCTGGATCTTGTCTTTCTGGTGGGCAGGACTGCGTCCTGTGGTGTGTTTTTGGGTGTCTGTGAATTTACTATGATTTTAAGCAGCCTCTCTGCTAATGGGTAGGGTTGTGTTCCTATCATGCTAGTTGTTTGGCATGAGGTGTCTAGCCCTGGAGCTTGCTGGTCATTGAGTGGAGCTGGGTCTTAGCATTGAGATGGACATCTCTGGTAGGGCTCTCACTGATTGATATTACATGAGGCTGGGAGGTCTCTGGTGGTCCAATGTCCTGAACTCTGCTCTCCCACCTCAGAGGCTCAGGCCTGACACCCAGCTGGAGCACCAAGACCCTGTCAGCCACATGGTTCAGAAGAAAAGGGAGAAAAGAAAGAAAGAAAGAAAAAATAATAATAAAATAAATAAAGTCATTAAAGCAAAAAATGTTCTTAATTATTAAAATAAAAAAATTTAAAAAGTAATAAAAAAAAGAGAAGAGAGCAACCAAAACAATAAAGAAATCCACCAATGATAACAAGCGCTAAAAACTATACTAAGATAAACATAAAAATCAGAAACTAGTCAGTTGCAGACAGCAAACCCCAAGGCTACAGTTGCTCCCAAAGTCCACCCCCTCCGTTTTGATGATTCGTTGTCTATTCAGGTATTCCACAGATGCAGGTACATCAATTGATTGTGGGGATTTAATCCGCTGCTCCTGAGGCTGCTGGGAGAGATTTCCCTTTCTCTTCTTTGTTCACATAGCTCCTGGGGTTCAGCTTTGGATTTGGCCCCGCCTCTGCATGTAGGTCTTCTGAGGGCGTCTGTTCTTCTCTCAGACAGGACAGGGTTAAAGTAGCAGCTGATTGGGGGGTTCTGGCTCACTCAGGCCAGGGGGAGGGAAGGGTACGGAATGCAGGGCGAGCCTGTAGTGCCAGAGACCAGCATGACGTTGCAACAGCCTGAGGCCGCCATGTGTTCTCTGAGGGGAGTTGTCCCTGGATCACGGGACCCTGGCAGTGGCAGGCTGCACAGCCTCCCAGGAGGGGAGGTGTGGATAGTGACCTGTACTTGCACACAGGCTTCTTGGTGGCTGCAGCAGCAGCCTTAGCACTTCATGCCCATCTTTGGTGTCCGCGCTGAGAGCCATGGCTCACGCCCGTCTCTGGAACTCATTTAGGTAGTGCTGTTCAGAAACAATGGTCGCACCCCAGAAACAATGGTCTCGCGCCCCAGAAACAATGGTCTCTTGCCTCTTTGGCAGGTCCAGACTCTTTCCTGGACTCCCTCCCGGCTAGCTGTGGTGCACTAGCCCCCTTCAGGCTGTGTTCGCGCCGCCAACCCCTGTCCTCTCCCTGGGATCTGACCTCCAAAGCCCAAGCCTCAGCTCCCAGCCCCGGTCCGCCCCGGCAGGTGAGCAGACAAGCCTCTCAGGCTGGTGAGTGCTGGTCGGCACCGATCGTCTGTGCGGGAATCTCTCCGCTTTGCCCTCTGCACCCCTGTTGCTGTGCTCTCCTCCATGTCTCCGAAGCTTCCCCCGCACCCACCCCCTATCTCCACCAGTGAAGGGGCTTCCTAGTGGGTGAAAACTTTGCCTCCTTCACGGCTCCCTCCCAGAGGTGCAGATCCTGTCCCTATTCTTTTGTCTCTGTTTTTTCTTTTTTCTTTTGCCCTACCCAGGTACGTGGAGATTTTCTTGCCTTTTGGGAAGTCTGAGGTCTTCTGCCGGCATTCAGTAGGTGTTCTGTAGGAGTTGTTCCATGTGTAGATGTATTTTTGATGTATTTGTGTGGAGTAAGGTGATCTCTACTTCTTACTCCTCCGCCATCTTGAAGGTCTCTCTCATCTCTGTCTTTCAAATGAGGAAACAAGCACCCAGTCAGCTTGGCTCCAAAGCAATCCTGCCTCAGAATAGAAGTCATAAAGTTTTCAAACCACCCTTGCAAATACCCTCAGTGAGACTCTGACATAATTTAATATACAAATGAACTTGGTTTCCTTTCTAGGTTCAGACTGACTCTGCATTGTCAACTCAATGTCAGCTAAAAGTTGTTTCTTCTGAAACATATACAAATAGTTTAATTGAAAGAATACATAGTAAATCCTAAGTCTAGGGAATTGAGAAGAACACAAATAATAGAGAATGCTTTAGAATGTTTTCCTGAAAACTCATAGTGAACAGAAAGAAGAGAAAAACTCCTACAGCTCTTAGCCATTGCATGTATGTTCTTTTGTCGAAACAGTGGAGATGATCTTGCCATCACAGAATTTTCTACATGCAATGAAAGCAAAGTTGGATCATGCAGGAATAATGCCAGGTGATCTTTTAAAACTGCCTATGAACTGTTATTTATAGATTATGGAAAATCCCAAGCCCTAGCCAGACTTAACTATGGTCTCATTCAGGAAATATTTTCCTGTATTTAATCAGCTTAGAGTCGAATATATAAAAAATATCTTAAGCTGAACAATATGTGCATAACCTTTCATTTCCATCTTGTCCTTCTAATCTTGGAGGATTTGTCCACTATAGTGTATCAGCTCCATCCTGCTTACCAACATTGAAGCTGGTCATGAGTATCTGATGAAAAGCCTTAAATAACTAGATAAACAGTGCAGCTGCCAACCTAAAGTAATCCTACACTGAGGGGGTGAGTGGCCCAGGAAATTTGCTCTTTGTCATTTTGACTTGGGTTTGAAAATGGACCTGGGCTGCATTCCAGCTCAAAGAGCCATTCACTTCCAAAGAGTCCTAAATTGTCCCAAGGAGCTCATTTTGGCAGTGGATTATTTGTGTTTGGCTGGTCAAAAGCTAATAGCAAAAGCTGTCTGCTCTGGCACGCAAGGGCTATGGCAGCATTTAGAATTACATCCCCAGTGTTTTGTCTTGATGAGGTTATTTTTCAGGAAAGCTGTCCCCCACCCCCCCCATTTCAACTGAGGCTGCTGGGAGAGATTTCCCTTTCTCTTCTTTGTTCACATAGCTCCTGGGGTTCAGCTTTGGATTTGGCCCCGCCTCTGCATGTAGGTCTTCTGAGGGCGTCTGTTCTTCTCTCAGACAGGACAGGGTTAAAGTAGCAGCTGATTGGGGGGTTCTGGCTCACTCAGGCCAGGGGGAGGGAAGGGTACGGAATGCAGGGCGAGCCTGTAGTGCCAGAGACCAGCATGACGTTGCAACAGCCTGAGGCCGCCATGTGTTCTCTGAGGGGAGTTGTCCCTGGATCACGGGACCCTGGCAGTGGCAGGCTGCACAGCCTCCCAGGAGGGGAGGTGTGGATAGTGACCTGTACTTGCACACAGGCTTCTTGGTGGCTGCAGCAGCAGCCTTAGCACTTCATGCCCATCTTTGGTGTCCGCGCTGAGAGCCATGGCTCACGCCCGTCTCTGGAACTCATTTAGGTAGTGCTGTTCAGAAACAATGGTCGCACCCCAGAAACAATGGTCTCGCGCCCCAGAAACAATGGTCTCTTGCCTCTTTGGCAGGTCCAGACTCTTTCCTGGACTCCCTCCCGGCTAGCTGTGGTGCACTAGCCCCCTTCAGGCTGTGTTCGCGCCGCCAACCCCTGTCCTCTCCCTGGGATCTGACCTCCAAAGCCCAAGCCTCAGCTCCCAGCCCCGGTCCGCCCCGGCAGGTGAGCAGACAAGCCTCTCAGGCTGGTGAGTGCTGGTCGGCACCGATCGTCTGTGCGGGAATCTCTCCGCTTTGCCCTCTGCACCCCTGTTGCTGTGCTCTCCTCCATGTCTCCGAAGCTTCCCCCGCACCCACCCCCTATCTCCACCAGTGAAGGGGCTTCCTAGTGGGTGAAAACTTTGCCTCCTTCACGGCTCCCTCCCAGAGGTGCAGATCCTGTCCCTATTCTTTTGTCTCTGTTTTTTCTTTTTTCTTTTGCCCTACCCAGGTACGTGGAGATTTTCTTGCCTTTTGGGAAGTCTGAGGTCTTCTGCCGGCATTCAGTAGGTGTTCTGTAGGAGTTGTTCCATGTGTAGATGTATTTTTGATGTATTTGTGTGGAGTAAGGTGATCTCTACTTCTTACTCCTCCGCCATCTTGAAGGTCTCTCTCATCTCTGTCTTTCAAATGAGGAAACAAGCACCCAGTCAGCTTGGCTCCAAAGCAATCCTGCCTCAGAATAGAAGTCATAAAGTTTTCAAACCACCCTTGCAAATACCCTCAGTGAGACTCTGACATAATTTAATATACAAATGAACTTGGTTTCCTTTCTAGGTTCAGACTGACTCTGCATTGTCAACTCAATGTCAGCTAAAAGTTGTTTCTTCTGAAACATATACAAATAGTTTAATTGAAAGAATACATAGTAAATCCTAAGTCTAGGGAATTGAGAAGAACACAAATAATAGAGAATGCTTTAGAATGTTTTCCTGAAAACTCATAGTGAACAGAAAGAAGAGAAAAACTCCTACAGCTCTTAGCCATTGCATGTATGTTCTTTTGTCGAAACAGTGGAGATGATCTTGCCATCACAGAATTTTCTACATGCAATGAAAGCAAAGTTGGATCATGCAGGAATAATGCCAGGTGATCTTTTAAAACTGCCTATGAACTGTTATTTATAGATTATGGAAAATCCCAAGCCCTAGCCAGACTTAACTATGGTCTCATTCAGGAAATATTTTCCTGTATTTAATCAGCTTAGAGTCGAATATATAAAAAATATCTTAAGCTGAACAATATGTGCATAACCTTTCATTTCCATCTTGTCCTTCTAATCTTGGAGGATTTGTCCACTATAGTGTATCAGCTCCATCCTGCTTACCAACATTGAAGCTGGTCATGAGTATCTGATGAAAAGCCTTAAATAACTAGATAAACAGTGCAGCTGCCAACCTAAAGTAATCCTACACTGAGGGGGTGAGTGGCCCAGGAAATTTGCTCTTTGTCATTTTGACTTGGGTTTGAAAATGGACCTGGGCTGCATTCCAGCTCAAAGAGCCATTCACTTCCAAAGAGTCCTAAATTGTCCCAAGGAGCTCATTTTGGCAGTGGATTATTTGTGTTTGGCTGGTCAAAAGCTAATAGCAAAAGCTGTCTGCTCTGGCACGCAAGGGCTATGGCAGCATTTAGAATTACATCCCCAGTGTTTTGTCTTGATGAGGTTATTTTTCAGGAAAGCTGTCCCCCACCCCCCCCATTTCAAAAGTGACAACGTACAAGTGTCGTGCAGGTGGTTTTCTTGAGCTCATAAATAGCTTCCCATAACATGATGGCCTGTTTTTTCCTATAACATGTTGGCCAAGGAAGATTATAAACAAATGAGAACCAGCACCAGATTTTTTCCAAAACCAAAGCTGTCTTAATGGTGTGTTCACCTCTTCCTATACCAGAGGTAACAGTTATTGCTTGGCTAGGGCCAAGTAAGAAAGTAGGCTTTTAAATAAAATAAGAGTGATAAAGGATTTGTGAAAGATTTTCTATCAGGGGATGTAGAGTATAGGTACTTGAAGGGTCAATCCTTGCTTATCTACACCACTATAAATGCCTATTTTCTGACTCTTCCACTAGCCTGTGAGGGATCCTGGGAAGACACAGCTAAGTTTTGGTTACCTAGATAGTTGGAAGCTATCTAGCATAGTGCTGACACGCTATAGATGCTCAAATGTTAGTGGAATGCACAGGTTAAAGTATAACACAGAATTAATTGTTGCTTCATTCATTATATTAGAGGAGCCCAAAACTAAGTACACAAGAAGATCCAAAGGAATGAGGGAAGAAAATATAATTTCTATTTATTTTTACCTCATTTGTATATCATTGAACATTATATTTTACTATCACAGTGTTATACATATAGAATTTCAAGCAGATAACCAAAAATATATTGAGGATGCTTAAAATATTTTTACTGATGGAGGATACAATCAAGATCCTTTCAGTCCTGTTTCACTACATTATTGCACCATAATCAGTCTCTCATATGTGTCAATGGAATTTAATTTAACTTTTAAAAGCACATGTTGGATAGACTATGAATAGATTTTTACCCTTGAAGGAAAGATGGAGGAAAAAGCTAGTGCTAAGATGTTTTATCCTGTTTAATCCTCACACCAACCCTGTAAGGTTTCTCCATTTTATAGACGATGAAACAAAATGAGTCAGGAAGTGCTTCCTGTACATCTGTTTTCTGGAATAAATTATACAGAATTGGTATCATTTCTTCCTTTTTTGGTATAATTCACCAGTGAAGTCATCTGGGCCTGTTTTGGAAGGTTGCTAATTATTTATTCAACTTTTAAAATAGTTATAGGTGTATTTAGATTATTTCTCCTTGTTTGAGTTTTGATAGATTGTGACTTCCAAGAAATTAGTCCATTTCACCTAAGTTATCAAATTTATCAACAGTTGTTCAAAAAATTCCTTTATTATCCTTTTAATGTCCATGGGGTCAGTAGTGATGGTCCATCTTTCATTTCTGATATTTGTAATGTGTATCTTCTTTCTTTTTTCTTAGTCTGGTTAGATGTTTATCAATTTTATTGATCTTTTCAAAGAAACGGCTTTTGGTTTTGTTGATTTTTTTTTTCTATTGATTTCCTGTTTTCAATTTCTACTCTGATTTTATTTTCTTTGGCATATTTTGGATTTACTCTGCTCTTTTTCTAGTTACCTAAAGTGGAAGCTTAGATTAGTGATTGTAGATCTTTCTTCTTTTCTACTATATGCATTCAATGCTATAAATTTCCCTGTAGGCACTGCTTTTGCTGCATCCCACAAATTTTGCCAAGTTGTGTTTTAGTTTTCATTTACTTCAAATTTTTTTTTCTGGATGCTTCTTCTTTGACTATGTATTATTTAGTAGGGTATCATTTAATCTCCAAATATTTCAGGAATTTTAAACTATTTTTTTGTTATTACTTTTTAGTTTAATTCCATTGTGGTCTAAACACATACTTTGTATGATGTCTACTCTTTTGAAGTTGTTAAGGTATACTTCATGGCTCAGAATGTGGTCTGTCTTGGTGAATATTCCATGTGAGCTTGAGAAGAGTGTGTGGTTATTGTTGGATGAGGTAGTCTATAAATGTCAATTAGATCCAGTTGAGTGATAGTGCTGTTCAGTTCAATTGTATCCTTACTGACATTCTGCCTGCCAGATCTATCAGTTACTTACAAAGGGGTATTGAAGCCTCCAATTACAATAGTGAATTTGTCTACCTCTCCTTGCAGTTCTATTAGTTTTTACTTCATGTGTTTTGGTGCTCTGTTGTTAGGTACATACACATTAAGGACAGTTATGTTTTCTTTGAGAATTGACCCCTTTATCATGTAATGCCCATCTTTATTCCAGATTATTTTCCTTACTCTGAAGTCTGTTTTATCTGAAATTAATGTAGCTACTCCAACTTTCTTTTGCTTAATGTTAGATAGTATATCTTTTTCCATGCCTTTACTTTTTTTTTTTCATGCCTTTACTTTTCATCTGTTTGTGTTTTTTGACTAATCCAAGTCCACTTTCAAATAACACTATATTGTTTCATGGGTAGTTCAACTACCTTATAACAGATTATTCCCAACTCCTCCCTTCAATCCCTTATAATATTGCTGTCATTTATTTACCTTATCCATAAGCTATAATCACTGATTATATTGTTGTTATTATTATATTGAACAAGACAGTTATCTGTAAGATCAATTAAGATCTTTACCTTCATTTATTTCTTCTCTAATGTTCCTCATTTCATGTAGAGCTGAATTTCTAAAGTGTATCAGACAGAGAAAGACAAATGCTACATTGTATCATTTATATGCAGAATCTGAAAATAATACAAACAAATGTATATGCAAAACAGAAACAGACTTACAGATATAGAAAATAAACTACTGGTTACCAAAGGGGAGAGGGAAGAAGGGAGGGGCAAATTAGGGGTATGGGACTAAGAGTTACTAACCACTATGTATAAAATAGATAAACAACAAGGATATATTGTATAGCACAGGGAATTATAGCCATTATCTTATAATAATTTTTAATGGAGTATAGTCTGTAAAAATATACTGAATCACTATGCTGTACACCTGAAAGTAATATAATATTGCAAATCAACTATACTTCATTTTTTTTAAAAGACGAAGAAATTAGAAATAAAATTTTTAAATATCCAAAATGATTTATTATAGTAAAATTTTTTTTAAATGTAGTCAAAAATATCAAAAGTTTAAGATCATTTGCACAAAACAAACCTTTTCATTTACTTTTTTTTTTTTTTTTTTTTGTGGTACGCGGGCCTCTCACTGTTGTGGCCTCTCCCGTTGCGGAGCACAGGCTCCGGATGCGCAGGCTCAGCGGCCATGGCTCACGGGCCCAGCCGCTCCGCGGCACGTGGGATCTTCCCAGACCGGGGCACGAACCCGTGTCCCCTGCATCGGCAGGCAGACTCTCAACCACTGCGCCACCAGGGAAGCCCCTCATTTACGTTTTTGAAACCTAGATTATTGTTATACATATATATTTATAAAACTTAAACCATCCATAGTTCTAGTCTTCAGGGTTCATCAAGTGCCGACATTAAAAAATCACTATCATGCTTCTCACATATGCCTAACTTCATACATTCAAGTTTAAGAGTAATATGAATTACTTACTATTGCAAAATATTGCCGATAATGTCATGCGCCACTCTTGCAAACACTATGTTGATTCCTGAGTACCCCTAGAATCACAATTTCAAATAAAAAGAAAGCCAGAATATGGATTTCAGCACCACAAGAAAATAATACTTCATTATATAAAGTTCTGTTGCATTCATGCTATCCAAATGGAAGGATTTTATTTGAATTAATTAATTTGTCTTTTAACTACGCATTTTTGTCACACAAATTCTTTGTGTATTCGAAAGCAATGTCTGTTACAACCTCTTGTCCTTCATGTCACTTAAGCTTTGTCACTTTTGTTTCATAAACACAAAGCAACAAATGTGGGGCTTTTCCCTGGGGCCTGAATAGGCTTATTATTAAGCCCTGGGCTTATTCATAAAAGCAGATATTTAGGGTTGGGGCTCTGTTGTACGGGAGTGGAGAGCCAGATCCCTAGTGACAGAGGTTCTTGCATGTTCTTTAATACATTTATTTTCTGTGTGTTTGTAAGGTAGGAACCCTCTAAAGAGGTTGACCCTGGGCAGAGGTCCTTTCTTCCAAGGTTTTCTTAAGAAAAATAAAATTGTCCAAAATCATTTCCATTGAGGATAAGCCAGCTTTACAAAGGAGAAACATATACCTTTATATAGTCTGGCCATTTATTTATAGTATCCACTGTCGATTTAGTACTTTACCTCTTTAATGACTTTGCCTGTTTCACATGCATGAAAAGCATTCGTTTCTATCCTCAATCAAATGCTGCCTCTTTGGTTACCCAACAATAAATGATTTGTCCTCTCTTCCTTCTGAACTTCTTCAGCATTTGCTTGAATCACTCCTGTGATACTTACCACAGGTGGCCTTCTATTATAATTATTTGGGTATAACACCTTTCCTTTTTCATTCATTTAGTCAACAAATATTATTTTGCACAAAACAAGGTACCTACCTGTATGAAGCTTACCATCTCATGTGGGACACAAAATAAATATATAGTATCAAAGAATGGTAATTGCTATGAAGAAAATAGAGCCATTTAAAATAATAGAAAGTTTCAGGGGTACTATTTTATGTGCAGGTAGTGAGGGAGGTCTCTCTGAACAGGGATGTGATGAAGGGAAGGAATGAACCATGGGAATAACTGGAGACAAAGCTGGCTAGATGGAGGCATCTCTAAGTATAAAGACTGAGAGGCAGAGTGTTCAGTAAGCAGAGGTGTTGCTAGAGACGATTCAATGAGGGGAAATGTAGAAGAAAAATCATGTCAGAAAAGGAGCCAAGTGCACCATCACCAAGATCAAGGAGAAACATGTAGATTGTGAGCTCTGTGAAGACAGGTGGCTATGTCATTGTGTTGCTTAGAGCTTCTCCAGGCGGCCATCCACAGCTCATAAAAACTATGTGTTTAAGAAAGTGTCCCTATATCTGGCTTTCAACTGATAAAGCTTACCTGCTAATTTTGTTTTATTTGAGGGCATGATGGGAAATTTCAAGTGCAGTTAAATGATATCCATCTAGCAATTTAATATAATTTAAATTATAACAAAAATAACATAAGAAATCAGCATGACCTCTTTGGTAATTGTTGATCTTTTTCCTCCTAGGATTTCCAAACTGTATTGCCATCATTTGATCTCTTCTCAAAGTATGGAAAACTGTATTCAAAAGCTGGACAAATTGTATAAAGGTATGCATTTTTGCTAAAAGGTACTTCAAAAAATGCTATAGTAAATAACATAAAAAATCAAATGAGATTGATTTAACTATCAAGCATTTAAAAAAATGCTATAATAATATTTATATGTAATACAACTCCATATATTTCTTTCATTCTAGTCTAATGGTTTTCAACATTCAAAAATCATGGATTTTGTATTTCAAATCTCTTCTCCAAAATGAACTCAAAGTCGAACTGAAAACTACCTGAAGTACCCTTTCTCTTTAAATTAATTAATACAGTAAATAAATAGTTTTACATAATATAATGAGAAAGTATTGATGGTGTCCAAAAGCTAAAATATTTCTCATTACTGTATAGATACAGTATCGTTTAAAATACTATATTCAATATGTGTGTTACTTAAAGTGCAAGGTGCCTTTAGTGGATTCCAAATAAATAGCATCTTGGGTCTCTGATGACCAAAGTTTACAGACTAGAGAAGAACAGAGATACCCACATAAAATTCAAGATCACAAAATAAACTCTCAATGAATGCTGTATTTAATTGCTAAGGTGTTTTAGAGTAGAGAAGTGATTACAATCAAAGGGAGTCTATTAGGAGGTATTCTGATATCAGCCAAATTTAAAGGAGATATTGAATGAAGACAGAAAAGATCAGTACAATTGAAGGAAAAGAGGCAGGAATGAGAAATCAGGCTAGTTAATTCCCCAGGGTTCCTCCCACACCAAGAACCAGGGGAAAGCTCTGGTCCATTGGAAGGAACACAAAGTAGATGCAAGCAACTATGTTCCTTAGTTTAGTTAGTATTGCCTCTCCCACATTTATAACTTTGGATGCTCCAACTGGAAGTCAGTATGTTAAATGTAGATAGAAATGACCACCTTTTAACTCCTCCAAAGGAATATATGAGGGGAAATACGAAATACTCTGAGTTAATGGAGAAACATACATATAATGCTGAGTGGAATTACAGTTTCAAAGGTTTATAAAATAAGTACCATTACCCATTGGAGCATTTATCTAGTATTTGTGACTCACAGCATGAAGTAGTCTAAATAAAATTTTTCATATTTGTGTATGATTTCAGATTTTAATTCAAAGATACATCCTGTTCATAATGGCCAAAGGTTGAAAACAATTTGAATACTCATTAGTATATGTTAAGTTAAATAAATGCTAAGACACGTGAAATGCAATACTATGAAAACATTAAAAATGTTAACATAGATCTTTACCTATTAATTTGAAAAAATGTCTCCAATACATTTCTAAGAAAAGAAAGCTGGATTCAAAGGAAACTATGTAGTCTGATTCCATTAAAAAACATGTATATATGTGCATGTGTGTATGTGTGTGTGTACACACACATATACATAATGTGTATGTATGTATAAAAAAACACTTGTATGTGCTTATTTATGTATTACATATGTATGTATACATTCATATAAGGCAAAAATGTTACTGGTAGTTATCTCTCGATAGTGAGATTAGGGGTACATTTTGGGGGGATATTTCTTTATGGTCTCACTTTTTGAAATTTTTATCTAACCAGACAAAAGCAAATTGTTAAACAATAGGAACTACTTGCACTTCTCTACCAATTACAAAAACACCTTGACTTTATTCAATTCAATCATAATAATTCAGAGACAATTATCTTTTTTTCTAAAAACATCTTGACTTTATTCGATTCAATCATAATAATTCAGAGACAATTATCTTTTTTTCTGAAGACAAAATAATGACTTGCTAAATTATTTATAAGAAAGACAAGGATGAGTAACAAATGTTTCACGTTACTTTTAATTAAAAAGAGTGCACAATGCACAGATACAAATATGTGAGAGACATTTTAAAAAACTGTTTGCTCACTCTTCTCTTGGATGTTTAACTATTTTGTGAATTGAAAGTATTATCAAAATGTCATCTCCTCCTCTTAGAAAGGAAATTAATATCTAGCATTTAATTTTGGTAAATGAAGGGTAGCAGCTTTAGCTGATGCTCTCCTCTTAAGATTTAATTTCACCAAATACAACACAGTGCTTCTGCTTTTTGTAAAGAAGGCCGAGACAGGAACACTTGCACCAAAGTGTTTAATAAAGATGCCGTGGTAATTCTTAGAGTTATCTATTTGATTGCTTCATCTTCAAGGTAGTTCATCACTTTGCTATAATTCACCCGACATTGCCTCGTACACCCACACTACACTTGCCCGTCAGTCCGATTAGAAATAGTGATACCTTTATCAGATTAATCTTTCTTTCCTTTAGCATGTCTGAGTTTAGGATAAGCAGAGCCCACACCTACCCATTTTGATTAATGCACTAAGACTTCAGCCACTGAAATTGTACAGAGTGAATTAGATTTTAAACACACACGTATTTTAAAATCTACTCCCTGACTAGGGTAATATGATTCCTTTTAATTTCTTTAATTTTTCTGTATAACTACTCACTTTTGTAACCTTTGGTAGTTTCCCAAAGGCACCTTTGTTTAAATCAGAAGATGCTATATCCTGTCAGCTTGCGCTGCCATCTTTTCAGCTCCATTCATCTTTCCAGACAGAAGAGTCTCTTTAAAGATTAGAATGGAGAAAAATTAGCACCATAAGATGAAATCATTGGTTAGTCCAACATCAGTGTGAGTTTTCTTGCATTATGTGCTTCTCACTTTTTTCACATTCTTCTTTGCGATGGGCTTTGGCCCAGGCTATCATTCTGCTAAAAAGTGGTTCAGTTTTGAGGCCATATATGATTAGTTTTAATGGAATTATTTGTTATGCATGAAAAATAATGTACTTGCTTCCCCTTTTCATAGGAATTTGGCATAGGCATGACTCAAGTAGCCGAGAAAAAAAATAAAAATGAAAAATAAGTTTGGTTAGTACCTGAATTGGGAAAGGGGTGAAATTCCATTGTCTTTTTCCAGAGGAAATATGGTTTCAGCCACTGTGTAAGGAAAAGGAAGATACATGAGGGGAGGGTAATAATCAGGCATAGAAGCTACATATGTGCCTGTTAGGGTTACATTTTTAATTCAACAAGAAAAATTACTACACCTAGTTATTCAGTTTGGCACTAGGTGAATTTATAACCCTTTTCAGTTTAGTCGTAGTGAATTGGCAAGAAACACAACAGAAAGCAAAATATCTTTAGTATCTTTACCCTTTGACTAAAGATGATATAACAACGCACTTGCCTCTAGGAAGACATTCTGCTGTGTTCCCTTATGACTGAGGCAGGCTGGCTGAACACTGTGTCTGGTGGCACACACCAGCAATGTTGTTGACCAGGACCTGCAGCAGTGTAGACAGAGATCAGAGAAAAGGGTGATTCCAGCAGGGATAGAAATGAGTCAAATCAGAGGTGTACCATCCTGGACTCTTAACTGAGCTTAACTCTAAGTGAGGAATAGTTAGAGAATTTGAGAACTCATGTTATTGGGTTCTTTTTCTCCTTTCATTTTACTGTTTTGATTTTAGAAAACGAGACAAAATGTAAAAATGAGGTTATGGTGTGAAGTGTGTTGAATAGAAGACCCCACTGCCTGGAATCCTGGATTCTACTTTGATAGCTGCTGAACAACCTTGCCACAAGTTTCTCTAACATTTGAAGTATTTCCTATTCTCTCTCCCTTCTCTCTCTATCTCTCTCTCCTCCCCCTCCCCCCCTCTGTCCAAAGAAGAAACTGGAACCATCCCTGGTTCTTTAAAAACTCTACAGTTCTAAAAGGAAAATACAAATGAGGATCCTACAGAAAATACACTTAAACCATACTTATTATGATTCAATAAACTAATATTTTACAGCTGAATACTCATGAATTAATTACAGTGTAAAAAATATATATATATATATATGTATATATATATGGGGTGTGTGTGTAAGAACAGTGGGTCTTTTACCTCTGAGAATGTCTGTCACAGCCATGGCCACTGGTGACCAAAAGTGCCACAGATGAATACTCATGAATTAATTACAGTGTAAAAAAAAATATATATATATATATATGTATATATATATGGGGTGTGTGTGTAAGAACAGTGGGTCTTTTACCTCTGAGAATGTCTGTCACAGCCATGGCCACTGGTGACCAAAAGTGCCACAGATGGTTCCACTGAAGTGGCCATATTCTGACCCCGTCATCCTAGTCACACCAGTGTTGGGAGCCCAAGTGAAGGGCAGCTAGCGTGAAGAATGAGTGATGAATGGTTTGAAGAATGAATGGGGTAAAGTGGTATGGTATGAAAGCTCTGCTCTGAGGGAAACAGTGACTCGTCAGACCAGTTCGAACCCCCTTGGGATGTTGAACTTGAGACGCAGAGACACAGACCCCGGTGAGTGTGGCAGCAGAAACATAGACACCCTCAGACGGAGAAGACATTTGCAGGTCTCTACTGCAAAGAGGTCATCTGCTTGCAGGGTCTCTCCAGCTCATTGTATTCACTTAGTAAGTGGTTTCTGATTGAAAAACAAGTGCCTGACTGATTTGATTATGAAATTTTAGAGTATGCCTCCTAGCCCTTTGAATCTTTAATAACAATTCACAATCTGTTAGGTGTTTTGAAGATGCTGGGTGAGTATTTGTTAATTCTGACCTTAGCATGAACTTGTAAGACAATTACTGGAATTAGAAAGAGTCTGAACATTGCCCACTTCAAAGCTACATGACAAGTCGGTGATTCAGTCTGTGACCTTGCCTTCTCATTATGATAGTCTAAGCTAGATTTTTTTAAACTCTTTGGTATAATGAGGTATTATGTGAGAGGTTATGATTTGTGAAGCTTTATATGAAAAGATTCATTTTTAAAAATATCTTTAATGCTATTTTTTTAAAAAGTTAACATTCATTTAGAGCATTCATTCAATAACATTCATTCAATTTGGTGAATATGTTGGGAATTATAGTAAGTATAGGTTTGTAGAAAATTCAAATAAGTAATAAAGACTTTTTTAAAAAATAAGACAACATTTATTGCAAGGAGGAATTTGCTGCCATTTGGGGATAGGAGAATAGAAATAGAATAGGAAAATATTATTGGGTGTTATACAAAATAACAGAAGAAAGTTATGAATTACTTTATCTTGTAAAGTGTAAGGAGGTGAGTGGAAGTAGCTAGATTTAGAGCGGATCAGGATCCTTTGAAACATTATGCGTTACGTCTATACCAGATGTCAAAATGGACAATTCAACTCTCAAACTTCATTTACTCTGGAAACAACTGATGAAAAACAAAAACAAAAACCCAAGATGATGTTTTTGCTGAGTGGGGAGTATATAGCTTGGCCTCTTGTTATAACGGGTTCTAACTCTAACTAAGCCTAGTTTTGCTCTTCCCCGATTAGTTTTTTCTTTTTTTATAGGATGTATTACTTTATAGTAAGGGAATCGATAATTCCTGTTCTTTTCTAATAATAATCTTAGGAGACTGGACTCTTATTCTAATGCTGCTGCTAGGACTCACAATATTTTGGGAATTCATTCTTTTAAAATAACTTTCAGCATTAGATTATGAGCTATTGCATATAGTCTTAGTGCTTCAAAGTTACCTGTCCTGGAAATTCAGAAACAAAACTGTGAGTGACAGAAAATTGTGAATTGGCCTGCCACAGTCTGCAAGGTTCACATGTAGTGACCTACCTTCCTCTCCTCCCTTTCTCTCTCTCTCTCATGTTATATCACTACACCCAAGAAAAATAATCCCTGCTCTTGATATATTCTTGAGAACTGCAAAGTATTTCATGATTCAGAATGCCAGTTTTATCTTTCTCACTGTTACCCAAACCCGTGCATGACTCAGGTGCTCTGTAGCCAATCCGTGTAATGTATTTGTTTTTCACCACCGCACTCCCTGCTCCTCCCCCCACCCCGGCACACACATAAGTTCCTGATAACTATAGAGGGTATCCAGATGAGCGAAAAATGCCTTTGCATTGAGGAGAAAGAAGAATGAAATATGGACTCTTAGTAGAGAATATAATGGGGAAAGCAGTCTGTTGCTTCTTGAAAACTACTTAACTACATCAACTTATATACAATTTCTTTCCCGCATTCCCAATATGAGCTAATTCTGTATGAATATTGACCATTAAAACATCAAGAGCACTGTGGATGTTTAAAGGCATATACCTTGAGAGTATTCAGAACTGGACCCTCCAGTACTTCTGAAATCAAAATACTCATCAACTTTCGTGTAGTTAATCAGGTAATGCCTTTCTTTCCTGCTGGTCTCTAATTTCTTTGAGGGCAAATACTGTCTCTCTTGATAAATGCCCTCTATCCAACATCAGGCAGACCACCAAGCACCGAATAAAATACCTGTTGGATAAATGTTGTTAAGAAAGTTCCAAAAATGTTTCAAGAAATAGAAGCTATAAAATAATAGATAGCTTCCTAAGAAAGTGCCTATAAAGACACCATCACTCATTTGAATGCACACATTATGGAGTGTTATTTTTTAACTAGTCCCATTATTTTGTAGTTATGATATAGATGATTTTTGGTTATAAGTTTAGATATACACTAAGTTGGCTGATCCTGAGATCAAGTTATGATCGCTGCTTGGGTAAAGTGTTTCTTCTGGGAAGTAATTTTTTTTATCTGTAAATTTTTTAGTAGTTATCCTTATTTGTGGTAATATATTGTTGTGGCTGTGAAGTCAATATTGCATTCTTATCTCAGGGAAATTGTGAATTTTGTTACCAGTTGTATCCCCTTTTTAGTCTGGTCCCTCACATTCATGGCCGGCCTCTCACAGCTATATGGTGTCCATTTTATGTGCTAATCTTGTCTTCAGTCTCATTTTTTTTTTTTCTCCAACCCTTCTTTTAATTTTGCCCCGATTTTCACTTCCATTTTATTTTCTTTTCCGGTGTAAAGCAGCTCAAAACCTTTTAGGAACAAAGTGAAATCACAGTAAAAAATAAATCACAAATTTTTTTGTAGAACTTGTGTAAGATCATAGTGATGCCTGAAAAGCAGTAGCACTGCTGGATCAATAGAAGTCACTTGGTCCAAGTTCCAGTTTATAATAAACCACTACATAAAGAATCAGAATAAAATTGTATTGCAAAATGAGTGAGGGCTTCTGTGGTGGCGCAGTGGTTGAGAGTCCGCCTGCCGATGCAGGGGACAAGGGTTCGTGCCCC
The DNA here is from genome assembly GCF_002837175.3 of Physeter macrocephalus. Lineage (NCBI taxonomy): Eukaryota > Metazoa > Chordata > Mammalia > Artiodactyla > Physeteridae > Physeter > Physeter macrocephalus. The sequence goes on from NC_041217.1 coordinate 16,820,161, forward strand.
GGTCTGGGGAGATCCCACATGCCGCGGAGCGGCTGGGCCCATGAGCCATGGCCGCTGAGCCTGCACGTCCGGAGCCTGTGCTCCGCAACTGGAGAGGCCACAACAGTGAGAGGCCCGCATACTGGGAAAAAAAAAAAAAAATGAGTGAGTGAGTAAATGAATGCACAGCACAAGAGAATGTTGTTTAGGTTGGTCTGTATTCCATGCGTTAAACTCTGTTAGCTCCTGTCTTTAAGTTCATCTAAAACTACAGCTCATCACATCTTTGTGTTACATCTTCAACAATGAGCTTTCTAGCTCTTCTGTAGTAAATGAACTCTTTCCTCACTTAACGCTCTGAATGAAAGACTCTAAATGAGAGCAATGACATTAATTTGGACTGAGAACGTGACTGATTTTTGATGCGAAAGAGCCCACAATGCCGAAACACTTGTTCTCCCATTTTATAATCTCAAACTTTTTCCTGTGAGAATGGAGTGAAATCCCAACTTGATCTGTGGTTTGTACTTTGCTTGCTCCTTTTGGGGTTCAGTGTCCCCAGCAGGCTCCCTCACAGAACACAGTAGCATAGTGCTAAGCACTCTTCCACTTGTAAATACTTCAACTCCTTAATGAGGAAATGACCTTGCGCCCGGTGCGAACAGATACAACCACTTATCAGTACATTGAGTTCAATGTATAGTTCTCAGCTTCTTATTCATGATGTGGGATGCAGTTCATTTGCACACTGTGGCATTAAACAATCCTTGCCACAAAGTGACATCAATACATTAAAGAATCCTGATTTTAGGAAATGACAAAATTGCACATACTGGTAGGGATAAATCACTGATTCAAATAGAGAGGAAGCATACACTGTGTGTTTAACGCTAAGCTGAACAGTTACTTTGCTGCCTTGTAGGGGGAATTGTAAGACCATACAATAATGATTATTTAGTAGGCTTGAAGTGTTTCATAGTCAACGTGTTTTCCAGCTGGAAATTAGTCTGTGCTCTTTAGTGTATTTTCAAGGCATTCATACTTAATTCCAAACAACCTAATAGAAATTAGTTTGCATACCTCTTTTCATGTGAAAATAATCCAATTGAATGAAACATAAAAAATAGTTTTTAAAAAGTAGTCCTTCATTCATACTTAATATTGTAAATTAATAACATCACTGACTAGGAGAAAGGAATATGTACAACTAGATCATTTTGTGATTTTTGGAACCTGGATAGTTTACTCATTCTTTGCTCAACAAGGATTCAATACAGAATCTTTCACCTTTGAGCATTACTGTATTAAAAGTAATGTGACCAGAGAAATATTTTAGTAAATGGAAGATGAAATTACTTCCCTTAAAGAGTTAAGTCCAGTTGACATAAAGAATCTGAAGAGTAATTAAAAGCAAAACAAAGTTATTTAGTATAAGAATTTTTTTTAAAGTTTGTTGCATGCCTAAAAGGTAAGCAAATAGGATTAAAGTGAGATGGGAATAGTTAAGAAAACTTTCTTGGAGGGGACAAATGTTAAGACCTAATAGTAATAAGGATCTTGAATTGACTGAATTGAAAATATGAACAAGAGGGTTATCAGGCAAAGAAAATTACATAAGCGAAAGCATAGAAACAGAAATGATCAAGACGTATGCAAAAGGAAGTTTTTAAAAATCGCAACTGGACAAATAGCAAAAGAAGATTAAAATAGTTTGATTTGAATTGAACTTAAAGAAGGGAGTTAACAATTTTTTTATTGAAGTATGGTTGATATACAATATTACATAAGTTACAGGTGTGCAGCCTAGCAATTCACAACTTTTAAAGATTATACTCCATTTATAGTTATTATAAAATATTGACTATATTCCCTGTGCTGTACAATATATCTTTGTAGTGTATTTATTTCATATATAGTAGTTTGTACCTCTTAATCCTCTGCCCCTATATTGCCCCTCCCCTCTTCCCTCTCCCGATTGGTAACCATTAGTTTGTTTTCTAGATCTGTGAACCTCTCTCTTTTTTTGTTATATTCACTAGTTTGTTGTATTTTCTTAGATCCCACATATAAGTGATGTCATATACTATTTGTCTTTCTCCTATTTGAGCAGTTCTGATTTTTTAAACACCGCAGGACCAAGAAACCAAGAATCCAAGCATAGAATGGCAGCTAAAAGACTGAGAGGTGAAGTTGACCTTGTACAGTCTCCTGGGGCTAGAAAGATATAAATTGGAGTTCAGGGCTATGTAGGAAGCCAGGGCTTGAGAATGATCAAGATCCAAGAGAATTAAGAGTGAAAAGAAATGAACCCAACATTCAAGACCTTTTTTTCTTGAGGCATTTGTGATTTGTGAAAAGCAGTCTAAAAGCTGAGACACTAAGCAGAGCTTTTGATAGTCTCTATATTGTGTGAGAAAACAACATCCAAGGTCTTCCAAGGATGAGGACTCTTGGTAAACATATTTTCAGATGGAACTTGGAAATGCTATCCTAGTGCAAGAGTAGGCAAAAAATACATTATCATCTGTATTAGTTTGCTCAGGTAGCCATAAGAGAATTCCACAGATTGCGTGGCTTCAACAACAGAAATTTAACTTCTCACAGTACTGGAGGCAGGAAGTTCAAGATCAAAGTGCCAGCATGGTTGGTTTCTGGTAAGGCATCTTTTCCTGGCTTGCAGATGACTGCTTTCTTGCTGTATCCTTACATGGCCTTTCCTCTGTGCATGTGCAATTTCTGATCTCTTCCTCTTCTTATAAGAACACCAGTCCTATTGGTTTAGGGCCGCATCTTTAAGACCTCATTTAAACTTAATTACCTCCTTAAAGGTTATTTCTCTAAATACAGTCACATTTGGGATGGGGGATAGGGCTTCAGCATATGAATTGAAGGGGGTGGGAGGCACATTTAGTCCATAACATTGTCACAAAGATGGAAACCTATCTTCAACTTAATCACACAATAGGTTAAGGTGATTGGCACTTCCATTAACTGTTGTCCAGAAGCCAAAGTAAATTTTATGAAAGAGCATCTTGAGCCATTACATGTTTCATAAACAATGAATATATGCAATGAAAAACAAAAGAACAAGATAAAACCTAAGGAGGGGGGAAAAAACCTTAATGAAATGGAGGTGAGTTATCTACTTGATAGAGAGTTCAAAGTAATGGTCATAAAGATGCTAACCAATCTCAGGGAAAGAGTGAATGAACACAGAGAGAACTTCAGCAAAGGGATAGAAAAGATAAGAAAATACCAAACGGAAGTCACAGGACTAAAGAACACAATAACTGAATTGAAAAATACTAGACAAATTCAACAACAGACTAGATGAAACAGAAAAAGAATCAGTGACCTAGAAGGCAGGGCAATGGAACTAACATAAAGCAGCAAAAAGAAAAAAGAATTTTAAAAATTGAGGACAACTTAAGAGACCTATGGGACAACATCAAGTGAAACAACTTTCACATTATAGGGGTCCTAGAAGGAGAAGAGAGAGAAAATGAGGCAGAAAACTTATTTGAAGAGATAAGAGCTGAAAATTTCCCTAGCCTTCCTGCAAGGAAAGGACATCCATATCCAGGAGGCCCAGAGAGTTCAAATAAGATGAACCCAAAGAGATCCACAGCAAGACACATTATAATCAAAATATCCGAAGTTAAAAATAGAGAATCTTAAAAGCAGCAAGAGAAAAATAACTTGTTATGTACAAGGGAACCCCCATAAGATCATCAACAGATTTTTCTGCAGAAGCTTTGCAGGACAGAAGAGAGTGACATGATATATTCAAAGTGCTGAAAGCAAGAAACTTCCAAGGCTATGATTCAGAATTGAAGGAGAGATTTTAAAAGTTTTCCAGACAAGTAAAAATTAAAGGAGTTCACCACCACTAAACCAGCCTTACAAGAAGTGTTAAAAGGACTTCGTTAAGCTGAAAAAAGGGGCACTAATTAGTAGCAGGAAAACATAAGAAAGTAAAAATCTCACTGGTAAAGGTAAATATATAGTACAGGTAGTGGACTAATCAATTATAAAGCTAATATGAAGGTTAAGAGACAAAAGTAGTAAAAATAACTATAACAATTACTAAAGAGATACAGACACAAAAACAGTACAAAATGTCACACTGAAGACAGAATGTTGGGGGTGAGGAAAAATGTAGAGTTTTAGAATGTTTTCAAACTTAACTTGCTATCAACTTAAAATAAACATTTTATATATATATATATATATATATATATATATATGAAAAAAGAGAGCTCAAAAAATAAAATCAGAAATTAAAGAGAAGTTATAGCTGATACTACAGAAATACTAAAGATCATAAGAGACTACTATGAAAATGACAACAAATTGGAAAACCTAGAAGAAATGAATAAATTCCTAGAAATGTACAATCTTCCAAGACTGAACCATGAAGAAATACACAATCTGAAAAGACTGAACACTAGTTAGGAAAGAGAATCAGTAACAAAAAATGTCCCCTTAAACAAAAGTGCAAGACCAGGCAGCTTCACTGATGAATTCTACGAACCATTCAAAGAAGATGTAATACCTGTCCTTCTCAAACTCTTCCAAATAATTGAAGAAGGAATGCTTTCAAATTCATTTTATGAAGCCAGTATTATCCTGATACCAAAACCAGACAAACACAACACAAAGAAAGAAAATTAGAGGTCAATATCACTGATGAGCATAGATGCAAAATCCTCCCCAAAATTGCAAACCAAACTCAACAATTAATTTATGAAAAAAAGGCAAGAATATACAATGAAGAAAGGATAATCTCTTCAATAAATTGTGTTGAGACCACTGGACAACCATATGCAAAAGAATGAAACTAGACTACTGTCTTACATTGTACACAAAAATTAACTCAAATGGACTAATGACTTGAATGTAAGACCAGAAGCCATAAAACTTCTAGAAGAAAACATAGGTAATAAGCTTCTTTTCATCAGTATGATGATGAGTTTTGGATCTGCCTCTGAAAGCAAAGGCAACAAAAGCAAAAATAAACAGGTGAACTACAGCAAAAAAAGTTTCTGCATAGCAGAAAGAAAACCATCAACCAAATGAAAAGATAATGGGAGAAAATATTTGCAAATCATATATCAGATAAGGAGTTTATATCCAAGATATGTGAAGAACTCACACAACTCAATAGCAAAAAACAATCTGATTTAAAAATGGGCAAAGGATCTGAATAGACATTTTTTCCCAAGAAGACATACAGATGGCCAACAGGTACATGAAAAGATGCTCAACATCACTAATCATCAGAGAAATGCAAATCAAAACCACAATGAGATATCACCTCATACCTGTCAGAATTGCTATCATCAAAAAGACAACACTTATATGTGAAATCTAAAAAACAAAATGAATAAATGAAACAAAACAGAAACAGACTCATGGATAGAGAGAACAAACTAGTGATTGCCAGAGGAGAAGAGAGTGGGGGATAACGAAACAAGGGGATTAAGAGGTACAAACTTTCAGTTATAAAATAAATGTCATGGGGGAATACATACAGCATAGGGAATATAGTCAATAATACTGTAATAACTTTGTAGGGTGACAGATGGTAACTAGACTTACAGTAGTGATCATTTCATAATGTATTAAAATATCAAATCACTGTGTTGTACACCTGAAAATAATGTAATATTATAAGTCAATTATACTTCAATTAAAAATGCAAATTAAAAATGCAATAAGGCAGCAGTACGTACTATAATTTCTACAATTTGAAAAGAATCACAAAATATTATAAATAACTCTGTGCCTGCACATTTGATAACCTAGATGAAATAGACCAATTCCTCAAATGACACAGTTTGCCAAAACTAACACGAGAAGAAACAGATAATCTGAATAGAACTCTATCCCTTAAAGAAATAGAATCAATAATAAATAACCTTCCAAAAGAGAAAACACAAGGTCCACTTGGGTTCACTGGTGAATTCTATCAAATATTTAAGGGAGAAATTATACCAATTCTCTACAACCTCTTCCAGGGGATAGAAGCAGAGGGTATACTTCCTAACTTATTCTGAGTCCAGCATTACACTAACAGCAAAATCAAATAAAGAAATTTCAAGAAAAGAAAATTACAAACCAATATCTCTCATGAACATAGATGCAAAATCCTCAACAAAATATTAACTAATCAAATCCAAAAATGTATAGAAAGAATTATACATCACACCAAGTAGGATTTACCCCAGTTATACCAGGCTGGTTCAACATTTGAAAACAAATTAATGTAATGCATAATCTACAAAAAACTTTCCTCTAACATGCTTAATGATCAGAAGCTAGAAGATTTCCCATTAAAATCAAGAGCAAGACAAGGATGTCCCCACTCACTCCTTTTCAACATAGTACTGGAAGTCCTAGTTAATGCAATAAGAAAAGAAAAAAGAAATAAAAAGTAGACAGACTGGGAAGGAAGATATAGAGCTGTATTTATTCATAGATGACATGGTTATCTATGTTGAAAATGCAAACAATCAACAGCAACACAAAACATACTGGAATAATAAGCAATTACAGCAAGGTTGTAGTATACAAGCTTAATATTCAAAAGTCAATCACTTTCCTATAAACCACCGATGACCAACTGGAATTTGAAATTAAAAACACAATTCCATTCAACACCCCACAAAATGAAATACTTAGGTATAAATTTAACAAAATGTATACATGATCTATGTGAGGAAAATTACAAAACTGATGAATAAAATCAAAGATCAAAGTAAGCGGAGCAATATTCTGTGTTCATATGTATGAAAAAAATATTGTCCAAATGTCAATTCTTCCCAACTTGAGCTATGATTCAATTCAATACCAAAAAAATCCCAGGAAGTTATTTGGTGGATATCAACATATTCTAAAGTTTATATGCAGAGTCAGAAGACTCAGAATAGCCAACTCAATATTGAAGGAGAAAAACAAAGTTGGAGAACTGATATTACCCAACTTCAAGACTTACTATAAAACTATAATAATCAAGTCAGTGCAGTATTGGTGAAAAAATAGATTAATAGATTAATGTAACAGAATAGAGAGCTCAGAAATAGACCAAGATAAACATAGTCAATTGATCTTTGACAAAGGAACAAAGGCAGCACAATGGAACAAAGATAGTCTTTTCAACAAATGGTGTTAGAACAACTAGACATCTACATGCAAAAAAAAAAGAATCTAGACACAAACCTACACCCTTCATAAAAATTAACTTAAAACAGATTACAGACGTAAATGTAAAACTATAAAACTCCTAGAAGATAACATAGGAGAAAACCTAAATGACCTTCTGTATGCTGATGACTTTGTAAATACAATATCAAGGACACAATTCATGAAAAAAATAATTGATAAGATGGACTTCATTAAAATTTAAAACTTCTGCCCTGTGAAACACAATGTCAAGAGAATGAGAAGACAAGCCACAGACTGGGAGAAAATATTTGCAAAAGACACTTCAGATAAAGAACTGTTTAAAAGAACTCTTTTAAACTCGACAGTAAGACAACAAACAAACTAATTATAAAAATAGGTCAAAGACCTTCACAAACACCTCACCAGGTGGCAAATAAACATATGAAGCATATGAAATAAGCATATAAAAAATGTACCACATATGTCATCAGGGAAATAAAAATTAAAACTATGAGGTACCACGACACACCTATTAGAATGCCCAAAATTCAAAACTCTGACAACACCAAATGCTGGAGAGGTTGTTGAGCAAGAAGGATTCTCGTTTATTGGTGGTGGGAATACAAAGCGGTACAGTCACTTTGAAAGACAGTTTGGCAGTTTCTTACAAAACATACTCTCAACATATAATATGGCAACTGTGCTCCTTAGTATTTACTCAGAGGAACTGAAAACTTATGTCTAGACAAAACCTTACACACAGATATTTATAACAGCTTTATTCATAATTGCCAAAATTTGGAAGCAACCAAGTTGCCCTTCAGTAGGTGATTGGAGAGATAAACTGTGGTACACCAAGACAATGGAAAATTATTCAGTGCTAAAAAAAGAAATGAGCTATCAAGCTGTGAAAACACAGTGAAGAACCTTAAATCCATATTATCAATGAAGGAAGCCAAAAGGATATGTACTATATGATTCCAACTATTTGACATTCTGGAAAATGCAAAATTATGGAGACAGTAAAAAAAATCAGTGATTGCCAAGCATAGGGCTGAGAGGGAGGGATGAAAAGGCAGAGCACAGAGAATTTTTAGGGCAGTGAAAATACTCTGTGTGACATAATAATGAATACATGTCATTATAAATTTGTTCAAACCCATACAATGTACAAAACAAAGAGTGAGCCCTAATGTAAACTGTGGACTTTGGTTGATTATGATATGTCAATGTAGGTTCATCAATTATAACAAATATACCACTTTGGTGGGGGAAGTTGATAATATGAGAGGCTGTGCATGTGTGAGGTCAGGGAGCATACGGGAAATCTCTGTACCTTTCTTTCAATTTCGCTAAAACAGCTCTCTTAAAAAAATAATTTTATTAAAAAAATAAAAATAAAAGAATGGCAATACCAAAATATCACACAACTGTAACTCTCATCTGGTAAATTGGTAGAAATATAAGTTTATACCATATCTTTGTTAAACTGTTTGTATACAGCCACTAGAAACTTACCACATGAGTATTTTGTGACCCAGCAATTCCTCTCCTACATATATCTAAAAGAAACATGTACACATGTTCATCAACAGATATATACAAAATGTTCACAGTACAGCCTTGAAGTTTAGAAACAAGTCAAATGTCCATCTACTGATGAGTGGAGAAACAAATTGTGGTATGTCCATATAATGGAATATTGTTTGGCAGTAAAAAGGAATAATGTACTGATACACGTGACAATTTGGATGAACCTCAAAAACATTATACTAAGTGAAGTAAGCTATTAACGAAAGACCACACGTTGTATGGTTCCGTTTATATGAAAGGTTCAGAATAGGCAAATGTATAGAGACAGAAATATTAGTGGTTGCCTAGAGGTGGGAAGGGAGATGGAGATTGACTGCTAATGGGTGTGAGTTTCTTTTGGGAGAAACTTTCTTTATAAATTTTCTTTTTAAATATTCTAAAATTACATTATGGTGATGGTTGAACAGCTCTGTAAATATACCAAAACCATTGAATTGTACATGTTAACTGAGTGAATTTTATGGGACATTATTTATAGCCCAATGAAACTGCTTTAAAAGAATACAAAGAAATGCCAGTACATACTCATTATAATAGTGAAATTTTAAAAGAATGGTAATCAAAAAATATGACTCTTAAAAAAGAAAAAAAAATATGACTCTACTGTGACTCTCAGCCAGTAAGTTGGTAGGAAAATAAATTGTTACAATATCTTTGGAAAACTATTGGGCTGTGGCTACAAAAGCTTAACGTATGTCTATCCTGTGACCTGGTAATTCCTCTCCTATGTACGTCTGAAAGAGATGTGTATATATATACTCACTAAAAAATAGATAGAATATACCAATGAAAACACTGTTTGTAACAGCCAAAACAATTGGAAACAACCCAAAGGGCTACAAAGAGTACAAAGGATAAATAAATTGAGGTATAATCATAAAATAAAATATAATAAAAATTAACACTACTGCTACTCTCAACAACGTAGAAGAATCTCATAAATATAATGTTGAGTAAAACCCACCAGACATACAACATACATACAAATAAATCTGTCCATTTATTTAAGGTAAAAAAATAGACAAAGTGAATCTCTGGTGATTTGGGATGAAGTCATAGTAACTGTGAGGGAACACAGGAGTCTTCTGGAGAGGTAGGTGCTGGTAATGTTCTATTTCTTGATTTAGGTTATGAATACATTCATGTTTCATTTGTGAGAATTTCAATGAACTTTATTTTTCATGAACTGTGCACCTTCCTGTATGCACATTTTGCTCTGTTTACAATTAGCCCAGTGAGGGTGAAAGGGGATGGGGGGCAAACCAAACCCAAAACCCTGGAGAGCACGCATTCTCTCTGAGGATGGTGGCTACCCCTCGACTCCACCTGACATTGCCTGTGAGAATGCCGACCCGGTGACTTCAAACTATCTACTTTAAGAGAAGCTGGAAATATTTCCCTGAAATTCTCTATTTTTAGGTGTTGGCCAAGATTTCAATTGTCAAAACATTGTGAAAACCATCCAAAGCACAACCAGAGCTGGGTTCTACCTTCGGCTGGCAGTTTGGATAACTAAAGGCAGTTTCAGGTGGCTCTGTCACTTAACTCTGTGCATGATCTTGGCAACATTTCTTAACCTCCCCAAGCCTCAGTTTTCTCATCTATAAGAATTAGAATAATAATACTTTCCTCTCCGGGTTATTAACAGGACCGACTGCTTGTTAAAAATCACTTAAGACTATGCCTCTAATTCGGCAAGCTCTCAATAAATGATCATTGTTATTATTATTATGTTTATTGCCAGAGTACTCTCTGAGGATAACTGAAAAGAAAAAAGGGTGACAGCTTGAAACAAAGACATACAGCTACGGCTTTCCACGCCCATATTTTCCTGTCACCCCTATCTTCCTCCTCTCCCACTAACTGGCTTCCTGTCTTAAATCTTCTCCTGCTATCACCCTACTAAAGGCCTCAGAAGTCACCACCACTTGTTTAGAATGAAAATGGGAGTAAGGCAGCTGGAAGATCTATTTCTATTGCCCCACTTTGAGTCTCCAAACTCTTTTTTTTTCTCACAGAAATACTATGAAATATGGTCCTTTATTTCTAAAATGTTATTCCTGTTTTAGAGAAAGTAGGGTATGAGTTGGATAGCTTTTGTGGACTGCCCTGGACATCAAACCACAATAAATAATATAGAGTTATTTTCAGTGGTACATGCATTTGTGATTTCAAACTGCCTGTAAAAGAAAATTTGGTACATACCTGTCTTTTGACATATGACTTCTTGTGCCACAATAGTAAGGTTTAAATTTCATACATAAACAAAACGTTCAGGGTAATCTCATAAAGTGAAAACCTATAGGTAATTACATTTTCATTTTAGCTTTCATAACTGAAACTTTACAAACACGAGTAACATTCCAAAATTCCTGATCATGTATTTTGATAATATTCTACTGCAGAAATACGAAAAATAAAAGACAAGCTTTGGCAGAGAGATGTCAAACTTAAGGGTAAATCAGAAAGTGAATAACAATCACCTATGTAATCAAAAATTTGTTCTACAAAATTTCAACCAGCTACAACTGATTTTTGGCATTCAAAATGCATTTGGATGTACTTATCCATATGGCCCTTTGACTCAATATTTACATTGAAAATCAGTAATATTCTATAATTAAACATTATTTGCCTGGTGTGCCCATAATTATTCTAATTAATATCTCCAAAGTCATGTGAGCCTAGGATTTATTATCTCCATTTTCATTTAAGAAAGGATAAGTAAATAAATGAACGTCATATAGAAAACCGCATTTTCTAAGTTGGGATTGGACTCAGGTCTAGTATGAGTCTTCAGCTCAGGCTCTTAGTTGCTGCATTAGAATGATGGTCCTGGTGCTGGTTGCTAACAGTCCTCCAAAGGCCATGACTCTGTCTCCTTGTCAGGAAATAGCATTCTGGAAGCCGAGAGTTTATCAATCTACTTCTTCCTTTTAGTGACCAATTCCATTCCTTGGCTCAGATCAGGATGGTGATGGTGATCTCTTTTGCTGTATTTTTTAGGGTCTAGCCAAGTAAGCCCATTTCCTTGTGCCACTGTTAGGAAGGAAGAAAGTGATTTTTTTTTTCCCATCGTTAGTGAATGATTTCATTCTTATAGGGCGGAGCAAAAACAAGACAGCAAGAAAAGGAACATGAAATCTCATTTGGGGATAAAGAAATCAATTTATTTTCAAATGGTGTATAATTGTGTGTAGATAAATGTGTGCATGTATAATTTTAAAAAGTGGAGTGTAATTAAAACATTTGAAATATCTCAGCAAAAATTACACATAGAAATTCTATGGTCCCACATCTTTACTACCATCCTTTCTCAAGTCACTGGCCTATTATATTTTGCTATATCCTCTCTTTAAAGAAAATTAAGCAGAAATAAAGAGAGCAACTCAGCATTAAGAAGAGAAAAAAGTGAGAATAACATGTTGGAAACAGAAACTTCAGTCTAACGAGAGCTTCCCCACCTTCATTACCATCCTTCCAAATAAATCTCCCTGCGCCTCTTGAGCTGGCAAATAAAAAAATCAACCCACAAGATATATGTGTGTGCTTCTCCTGATGAGCATTGCCATCCATCTACAGTACGTCCCACATGCCAGTTTGAAGATGGGCTAGAGGGAGAATTAAAGACTTCAGAAAGTCCACAGCATAATCAAGAAGGCTCTTTTCTTCTGACTACACAACTTTCATCTCTGTCTTATGTGATTTTCTCCCCATCTCCGTCACTCTGTGGCAAAGATCCTGATTGCTGATGGGACATTAACTGAGCATATAACTAACCTTTCAGGGCAACCAACTGGTTTCCACTATATGGCACCAATGCCCTTGATACGTTTCATTTTGGCAAGGACTCCCTAAAAAATTATTTATTCTAACTTCTCACACCTGCTGGAATTCTTTCTAAGCTATCCATACCCCTGCTTGAGCATTCCTAAGTCTTGGGAATAACTCTCCCTCTCAAGAGAGTATGTTCCATTTGGGGCTTTTAAAATTATTTAAGATGTCTTTGTTATATGGAGTTTGTGATTTCACTTATTGCTACTAATTTGGTGCTTTAGAATGAATTGAGTCTCTTTTTCACATGGCTGCCCTTCAAGCATTTGGAAAAGAGACCATGACTCACCTGAGATTTCTTTTCTCTGCTAAACATCCTTAGGCTCCAGAACTTCATCCTCTAGTTGTTTCTACCACCCCCTCTCCAAGGCAGATGTTGCTGATTACAATCTTCATTTCTACTGACCTGAGCTCAGAATCCTCCTTCACATGGCTCTCCAGGCAGCCACTATTCCATTTGAATTGAAATGTGAGTTGAAACCCACTTGCCATCCTTGGGAGTTTGGTTTCAATATGATAAAGTTCAATGAAGATGGAGGTGGGGTTAGATTAAAGCTCTTTAATAATTTGAACATGCTCTAGTTTGGGTACTGGTCCAAGGTTGATGTCAGTGTTTCCTTCAAATTAAATTAAGGAGTTACATAGGATGTCAAATGTGCCCTTGATGATGCAGATTCCATTAAAAAGAATTGTTTCTAAGCAGATCATTGGAACCAAAATACCCATATTTGGCAAGATCCTCAGTGCTAGATTAATAAGAGAACAAGGCAATAAAAGTGAATGACTGAGTGGTATCTGTAAACATTATGTCAGAACTTTCGTTTGGCTTAGTTTAAGAAATGATTAATTATCTTCTATTCATTTTAATTCAGGTCCATATATTTCACAGCTTGTGTCTAACACTTAGAATCTAGAATATCCTTGTTTGACAGCAATATATGCTCTCAGTTTACAGCAGGTTTCATTTAGGAGTGCTATTTCTTTATAAAAATACCTAAAGAAGGTTTCAGAAGGAAATATTACTTAGAAGCTTAATCTCCTTTACAGTCATCGTCACCTTCTGCCAAGAGAACTGGAGAATATTCTATCCTTGTTGCATGAGATCATGCTCATCTACTGCCAAACTTCAGAGAGGCCACCCAGAGCACATATTTCTCCATCTGTCAGCACCAGGAAACCATTGCAATTTATGGATGAATAATTATTAAGACGAGTTTGTGGCTCTTTCTCTGGGTACAAGTTTTTGGGACGAAGTTAGGGTGTGCAAATATAGTGCCTATCTGTGCTAAATCAGTATTAAACTTGTTAGGTTCGATTATTTTTTTTAAAATAGTCAAGCTGCCTTCAAACAACAACAAAGCACTTAATTTCTCCCCACTTGACCTAGTTATTCTATACATGCTGGTGGTACAGACTAAATAAACATCAAATATCTCTGCTTGTGGCTAGAATTCACTGTAATAACAGTTTATTTGTTTACTTAGAATGATGGCCCAAATGCCTTTGCTTAATAAGAATGGAAAAACTATTACTGAAGTGAATCTTCCAGTGAAAATATTTAAAAATAAACTCCAGGGAGATGGTTGGCCTAAAAGAAGGCCTTGGTGGTGAAATGGGTAAGAACGCTTGATAAAGAGTCCTGTTGACTTGAGAACGCTGGTAAATTGTTGATTCAACACTAATGGATCCACAGGTTATTACTTTTGAAGAAATATATGTTTAGGCAGAAAGAATACAGTTCCTTTTAACAACTGGTTTTTAGAAAAGAGGAAGAAAGAAAAGGCAAATGCGCGGAACGTGATGTCTTCCAAGTGACTAGGTGAATAAGGTAAACCTTTTGCTCATTGGCTATGATGTTGATCCATCTTGTGAAAATTGTGCTCATGATAAGACAGAAGACCCAATAAACTCTTCACTTTTTTGTTTTCTATCTTGGCTCTTCAGTCTTGCAATTGAGTTCCTGTTCATCATGCAGAGATCAACTAAATTCTCAGAAACAGATGGTGTTCCCTTTACCACCAACTTACCCTCTGTAGTTCTACAGTTGGCAAGGCCAGATGGATCCACATCCTGAAATTAAACTTTTCACCAAATTCTTATAAGTAAGCAGACGTGTTGTTAACATGGACTTCTGGACGTGGAAC
>NC_041217.1:16836407-16872610 GCF_002837175.3 Physeter macrocephalus
GTCACGAACCCGTGTCCCCTGCATCGGCAGGCGGACTCTCAACCACTGCTCCACCAGGGAAGCCCCTGGGTTCAATCTTGACTCTTCCACTTATAAGCTGATCTTGGGCAAGTTACTCAACCTCTCTCTGCTTCGCTTTCCACAAATACAAAGAAAGGATGAGCAAAGTCCCTAGGTATGTTTTGACAATTGAATGTAAATATCTCATGTGTAAATCAGCTGCAATAGGCTCTAGCTGCTCTAACACGCAGTAAGTCCTCAATAAATGCTAACTATTATGATTACTTTATCTTCTGTTGATTTCTGCTCTGACATATAATAGAAATTCAAATATTTGGTTTACTTTATTTGACCCTATTGTGTCCAAGTTCTACCACTTTTTGCTTTAATGAATTTTCAGTTGTTCTCCTTGTATAAATGTATTCTATACTTATTTTTCTTCCTAAATTCCAGGATGTGTCATCTGGTTCTATTGTTCTAGCATTTGGTGGACAGTTCTAATCTTATTTAGAATAAGATTAGACATCCGTGCTTTTATTTCTTCTTAATTCAGATATATCTCTCCACCACCATCTTTTTAAAACCTCAATTCCCATAGAAGCAACTCTAAATCTCTTACTTTGCCTAACTGTTTTCTATCTGAGATGTGTGTGGTAGGCAGAATTCTAAGATAGCCTGCAAAGTGTCCTGCTCCCCTGGTGTCTACACCTCGCATAATCTCCAGGAGTGTGAATTAGGTGATTCAGGTAATGTCTATGGCACTGTAGGGAGATTATACAGGTTGGCCTCACCTAATCACATGTGCCCTTCAAACAGAGCTTTCTCTGGCTAGTCACAGAGCTAAATCAGATTCAGAGAAGAACTTGATGCACTGTGACTGGCCTGAAGATGGAGGGAACCATGTGGCAAGGAATGTGAATGGCCTCTAGGAACAGAGAGAGACCCAAGATTTACAGCCAGCAAGGAAACTAGGGTCCCCGTCCTACAACTGCAAGAAACTTAAGTCCTGTCAGCAAAAAGAATGATCTTGGAAGCAAATTCCTCTCCAGAGACTCCAGAATAAAATTCAGCCCGGCCAATGCCTTGATTTCAGCCTGTGATTCCCTGAGCAGAGAACCCAGACACACCGTACCAGATTTTTAATCTACAGAACTTCAAACTAATTCATAGGTGTCGTTTTAAACCCCTAAGTTTGTGATAATTTGTTACGCAGCAGTAGGACATTAATATCACGTGTTTCCCTTGAGGTGCACTGACCAAGTCTGTATTGAGTATTACAGATGCAGCCAAATCACGGTTAGGTACCAGAAATACTATCAGCCTAAGCTAACATGGATGCAGATTACTGAAAGAGAGGAAACTAGCTATCACACTGGGCTCTCTAACAATACAGAAATTGACCTCAAAGTAATTTACAGTAGTAAATTATGGAATATATCCAAAACGTGGCATTAATTTTTCCTCATTAAATGTCACTGAAAAAGGCTTTAGGTAGTTGAAAGCATCTGATCAAACAAGCCATCTATTCACATAGCAGTTTATAAGTGAACAATATTTAAACCCATTTAAGAAGATTTCCAATTAACCCAAGGTCTGAAAGAGATCATCTGTTTTTCCCTCCTTGGGATGTAACTACATTTCAGCCTCTGTAAGTCTTGAAGGCATGAGGTCTTATAAGCTCACTAATAGGATGTTTTGGGGGATGTGACCACATCATTCCTGCTATTTCTACTTCTTCAAACCTTATTTCAGATGTCAAGGAAATTTGAAGATTTTTCAAGTGTCTAATCTCCCTGTCATGTTTTGAGAGATTGAATTTAAACACCTTTATTTCACCCTATATTTGCTCAAAAAAGCCCAGGATGACAGCCTCACAGAGGCAGAAGATGGAAAAGGGCACTGAAAGTTCTTTTAGACTTTGATGAGATGAGAGTGATTAAAAGGAGAAAGGAGAGGGAATGAGCTCACTTTCCCAAAGCTTTATATGCTCTCTGATATAATGCTCTCCAAAAAGGCTTGTACAGTGAAGTCATTTTGGCTTTGGTGAAAGCCATGGATTTGAAGGAGCTTTCTGAATAGAGCTCTGTGGTAATACATCAATAAATCTGACCTATTATTGAGAGTAGCATTTTTTATAACAGGCTTGGAGAGGGAAACAAAATTTACAGATTACATGGCTGCTTTATTTCATAGGAAAGAAAAAAAATAAAAGCAATTATGCAAGCAATAATCCCTCTGATATAAATTACTTTGCAATGACTCATAGAAACCAGAATGTATCAGTCAGGGTCCAATCAGGATACAAAACCACGTTGTAATTTGAACGTGGAGAGTTTAACATAGAGAATTAGTAACTCTAACGTAAGATTGGAGTGCCAAGGGTGGGCTAGTAAGAAGTACAGGGAACTCTAAAGAATATAGGAGTAACAGTCTGTCACACAGAGTGAAGTAAGTCAGAAAGAGAAAAACAAATACCGTATGCTAACACATATATGGAATCTAAAAACAAAAAAATGGTTCTGAAGAACCTAGGGGCAGGACAGGAATAAAGACACAGACGTAGAGCATGGACTTGAGGACAGGGGGAGGGGGAAGGGTAAGCTGGGACGAAGTGAGAGAGTGGCATGGACATAGATACACTACCAAATGTAAAATAGCTAGTGGGAAGCAGCCGCATCGCACAGGGAGATCAGCTCTGTGCTTTGTGACCACCTAGAGGGGTGGGATAGGGAGGGTGGGAGGGAGGGAGACGCAAGAGGGAGGGGATATGGGGATATATGTATACGTAGAGCTGATTCACTTTGTTATATGGCAGAAACTAAGACACCATTGTAAAGCAATTATACTCCAATAAAGACGTTTAAAAAAATAAAAGAATATAGGAGTAACAGAAAAAGCAGCCACTAACTCTACGGCCGATAAACTGCATCTAAGGAAGAGCTCCTGCCTGCGGGACTTTTGGAGGACTTGATTCTGGCTCCTGTGGTGCTGCACCAGCAGAACTCGCTGTAAATCTACCCTTTAGGGTGCTGGGAAGAGCTCTTCACAGGAGACGTCTCTCTGGAGCTCCTCTGCCTACAAAACTGCCCTGGTGGAGAGGATGGGGGAGGCGGTCCTGGGGCGGCTGCTGGGCCACAGAGGGCAAGAGTCAGGCTCTGGAAAAACTGTGGTGCAAGAGCTGGGCGTTAGGAAAGCCACACACACTGCTGAAGCCAAGCTGCCCATCCTGCACGAACCAGATGCTCAAGATGTCACCTACACTACAGGAGTCTGGCACTGAAAAAGTCACATGTGCTGTGGAAGCCTGAGGGTGGAGGGTCGCAGAAGCCAGCTGCTGGAGAAACCACCACGCTGGAGAATCAGCTCGCACTGCAGGATCCTAGTACCAGGAAGGAAGACCCTTCCTCCTGATGTCTCTCTAGTGCCCTCTACTGACAACACTTAACATCCTGCCAGCTGACGAAGGCAGAATGTTTACCTTAAGAACACACAGGTTGGTCAAGGAAGGTGAGACTGAAAGGTAACGAACTGCTAACTGGCAGAACACATCCTTTAATGCAACCCCTATACTTGGGATAGTGTTTTTTTTTTTTTTCCATCTGTGAAGGAGTTCTCTCTGATGCTTGTACCTGATTGACTGTTTGGGAATTCTACTCTCTGTTACCACCTCCAACCATTTGAGAATGTTCACGTTTTTATCCCCAATATATGTGATAACTTTTGTATTTATAACGTGCTGGTGAATCTGCCCAACTCTTCACATTCTTATCTCTTAACACAGATATATAACCCCACGCTCCAGGTTTGAAATTGTCTCTAAGCCATCACAGGTCAGGGTCCAGGTGACACCAGGGAGCTGGTGGGTCATGGTGACCACAATTATTTTTCCCAGTAACAATGTGTGGGAACACGCATGAAGCATTGCCAACCAGGGAAGCTCACCTGAGCCTTGGTGTCCAGGGTCTTTACTGGGGTTCAGTCTCATAGACGTGGCTGACTTCCAGCCCCTCCGGAGGTCAACCTGATACCACATGGTCCAAGGTCTCCAACATAAATCACATTGTTCACCTAGTGATGCTATGCTAGCACATAGCACATCCGTCACGGCCCAAAGCCCCCAAGTACCCAAGGACAGTCTCATCAGGCAGGACATTCCGTGGGCTCTTAGGAGTCTGGAGTCTGGAAAGACCCAGAAGTTTTCTTGAGATGTGCAAAGGGTGGCCAATCATGAGTTAACCCTTTACTGTTCATCATTTGACCTCAGTCTTTGCCTAGTTGCCCTCATTTATAAACTAAGGCAAGATGGACCAAGATAATCCCTAGCTCTAATGGGCTACATGGATTTAATTTTTTAGTTAAGCAACACAGCAGTGCAGTAAGCTTTTAAAGACTATTCTCATTCAATAAACAGTTGAAGAAACACCAGTGTACAAAAGCAAAGACGCATTTGGGGAGGGTATGTTTCTTACAATTAGGTAATAATTCTCTTTATCTTTGCATTCGGCTTATAAAGACCAGTGGCGTTTTTTTCAAAACACACTCCCTCCTGGCCTTTCCACCCTGCCTAAAATCCCCACCCAAATCTCTGGAAAATGAGTGCCTCTCAGGAGACTTTGAAGATTAGTTCAGGCTAATTGCTGCTGGATAAGTAGTGTTTAGCAGCTGTTTAAAGTAAGAAGAGAAAGGGAGATGGGTTTATTTTGCAGCAAGAAGAATTTAGGTTCAATTTAAGGACAATTTGCTAACTAAGAAGAACATGAAAAACTAAAATAATTAGCAAGGTTTATGGGGTCTCCTCATCTAGAAAAAAATCAGAAAGTGAATTCCTTTATTTTCTGGGTAGTTCAAGTTTAGATCTGACCTTACAAAGATGCTGGGGCAGAGCGGGGGTGGGTTTTTGTAACACTCCTAAGCTCAGAAGCTAAACCACATCCGAAATAAACTCAGCAGATCAGGCTGCAAAAGCAGACTAGAATGTTTTAGTAGACAGAGCATATTTATGGCATTTCCCATTTCAGTTTAAGCTGAGGTTGAAGGTGGGTTAATTTTGGAGTATTGTATTGAGGTTATTTGGGATGAGAAATGCTAAAACATAGAGGTACAGTATGTTTTGAGCTGGTGTTCCAGCTCTCTGCAGGACCAAGCTTCTGTTCCAAGGAAGCCAAAGTGAATTTGAAAGCCATGATTGCCATGCCTTCAGAGAAGGAGATTTTCTACTCAAAGAGCAAGGCCATCAGTGCCTGGTTGAGTAGGTAAGTTTGATTCCGCATTGGGCAAGGCCAGTTAACATCCACTATGTGCCCTCATCTTCCTGTTCATTGGCACCTCCTTCGCTGGTTTTATAGAGTGGCATCTTTATGGATGGTGTAGGAGGCCATCACAGGAAATCATTACTCTGGGAGTAGACTAGGACAGTGTATCACTAAACATCATCCTGGAAAGTGAGAGGCAATGGCCAATTCACAGTTTGCGTAATTCTAGTACAATCCCATTATGTTAAGAGCTCATTTGTTACGAAAATGAGAAAGAGAGAGAATGACATGGAATCTAACCAGGGAAGAATTGCTTTTGGTCTAAGTAAAATTAGCATTAAATTCACTAAGATTAAAGTTCTGGATTCAAACAGATCGTCGAAGATGCATGGAGTAAGAAATGGTAAATATATTCGTAATATGAGCTAGTTGACCAAGTTTGAGAAGTTGGCAACTGCTACACACTGAATGTTTGTGTCCCCCAGCCCCCAATTCATATGTTGAAACCTATTCCTCAGTGCGATGGTATTTGGAGATGGGGCCTTTGGGGGAGGTGATTAGGCCATGAGGGGAAAGCCCTCATGAATGGGATTAGTGCCTTTGTAAAAGAGACCCCAGAGAGCTCCCTTACTCTTTCCACCATGTGAGGACACAACAGGAAGACAGACATCTATGAACCAGAAAGCACGCTCTCAGCAGACACTAAATCTGCCAGTGCCTTGATCTTGGACTTCTTGACCTCCAGAACCGTGAGAAATAAATATGTGCTGTTTAAGTCACCAATATATGTTATTTCTGTTATAGCAGCCAGGAGGGACTAAAACAGCACACCACCTAACCAGTCGAATGAAATAAACATTATGGTTTGAGGATGAGAAGAGTTTCCCAGGTTGTTCTTACCTTGTTCTCCCTTGAGTCCAATTATCAGCAATGCCCCTGGAAGACTGTTAGGGAAACAAAACCAGGTCCCCATGGAGACCTACAGAATCAGACTCTGCATTTTCACAAGGTCCTTGGGGGATTCACATGCCCATTCAGGTTTGAGAAGCACTGCTTGCAAATCTGGCCAGCTGCCTGTTTTTATAAGTCAAGTAGTATGAGTCACACTTTTTTGATTATGTCTTGTCCATGGCTGCTTTTGCAGGACCATGGCAGAGACGAGTACTTGTGACAAAGACTGTATTGCCCACAAAGCCTAAAACATTTACTATCTGGCCCTTTACAGAAAAGATTTGCCGATCCCTGTAAGTCCAGAATACTATTTCCTAGCTTGGTTGAGGTAGGAAGGAAACTATCCTTTATTATCTGTGATAACATAGGGGCTTTTAGATTAGGCTTTTTCTACCTTTCTTAGTTTTAATTTTCACGATACTCATTTTTGCAGATAAGAGTAAACAATTTGTTCAACATCCCATATCTAGTTAATGGTGGAACCAGACCTCAAGTCAGGTCAGACTGACTCCAGGGACCAGGACCTTTCCACCCGCACCATGAGTTGCCCCATAGGAAGTTGGGAGTCTCGATGTTCTGCTTATCTAGGGGTTATCTCGCCTTGGCAAACAGAGCTAATGTTTCCCAGACTCATGCTTGATAGAGTTATTCCAAAAAGTCAAATTCCTAACCTATACTGAGAAATCTCTCTGCTCTGCAGACCAATAGATGGCAGATGTACTTGAGAAAACAGATTAAGGACAGAAGGAGACTCGGAGGGTTTCTGGAATCAGTGCTCAGTGGGCCTCTGCTCAGATAGGCTCCTCTGGGCCTCTGCAGTGGCCAGGGCCTCACTTTCCCAGTTCCTGGAGATTAGAGCCTGTTCCACTTCTAACTTCCCTATTTTCAAATTCCAGTGATTTAGTTGAATGATATCAACTTTGTGTTTAAGGGTAGGTCCCGGATTGCTGTGAGCAGAATCGCTTATTCAGAGTACTAGGGGTAGATTAGTCAATTCTGGACCCTGCTCTCCGGAAACTGACAGGGCAATGAGTTGAAAATAAGAAAGAGTGGTGTTTAAAATGGAAAACACCATCTTTGAAACTAGAGCCTGAGTCAGTCTGGATGACTAGAAGTGCATGCCTGGCTATAAAAAGCTTTGACTTAATACTTTGGTCCAATTATCTTTCCCTCATGGTTGTTTATTCTCTCTCTCTTTTTACGTAGCCTCATTAACCCAGGTAATCTAAATGCACTCACCTTTCAGGTCTAGAAGCACTACTCATTTTCCCTTTTCTTCTCTATCTTCTTTTACTTCTTTTAAGATTTCAAGATAAGTGGGAACAAAAGGATTAAAAGTAATTTGATAATTTTTGCATTATAGAGTAAATAATGCAAAAGTATTTTGACTATTTAGGTCGCCTTATTTTCTAGATTAGAGTATAAGGTGTTGAATACCTTAGACCATACAGTACACTTTTTAAAAGCTCCCGAAGTGCCCTGCTTATGTAGTGTCATGTATATGCTTCCTTTTCCTTTTCCAAAACCTGAACTTTTTTTTTTTTTTTTTTTTTTTTTGCGGTACGCGGGCCTCTCACTGTTGTGGCCTCTCCCGTTGCGGAGCACAGGCTCCGCAGGCTCAGCGGCCATGGCTCACGGGCCCAGCCGCTCCGCGGCATGTGCGATCCTCCCCGACCGGGCGGGGCACGAACCCGTGTCCCCTGCATCGGCAGGCGGACTCTCAACCACTGCGCCACCAGGGAAGCCCCAAAACCTGAACTTTATATAATAGCACTACCAATTGCAGTAGTCAATTTGGATTTTCCTTGTGTCGTTCTCTGGTTCTGAATGCAACTCTCAGCTTCCTACCAAGACTACAAGCCCCTCAAAGCTAAATATTTTGCTAGTATTCTTGCAGCATCCCTCTTTAATACTTGCTGGGCCCCAAATGAAATTCAATACTTGATTCTTGGTTGAGAGGGCAGACACATGCGTGACTGTATTTCTGGCCCCTAACACAGTGCCCTTTATAGAATAAACACTGAAGAAACATTTGTTGTATAATCCCTTTGCAAAAAAAAAAAAAATTAAATAATAAAAGTAAAAATAGTCCAACAAAAGCCAGAAATATCTGAAACTTCACTACAGGTACACTTCATTATAGGTGGCCTTTGTAAAAAAAAAAAAAAAATGGCCCATAGAGCAGGACCTGTAATCCCTGATTGGAGGTACACAGGTATTCATGGCTGTCCTTCCATTCATTCTCCAACCCACGCTGGTCCTGCTGTCCTTTGGAGATCATGTCAGCTCAGATCTACCATCTCATCAGCATTTATGAATATGTATTGTTTGTTAGCCACCAGTATACAAAAAAAAGAAAAAAGAAAAGAAAGTTTTATTCCAAACAATGTTGACATTAACACGGGCTCATGACTTCTTCCGGACACCAAATGTTCTGGGCAGTCAGATGGTAACCTGATCCCAAGACTGGAAAAAAAATTGATGGGCTTTGATTTCCATGTACCTTTTTGCCCGACAGTCAATAGAGGACTTTGCAGAAGACTTCACTGCAAAGAAAGGATCTGGAGAGGAAAAACAAAACAAAATGTCTGACATCCCCAGGGGCAGCAGACCTACTCTTCGAAATATTTAGCAGCCACTACAAATGAAAGTCAAGTCCTCATGTTTAGGATTGAGACATTTATGAAAGGACCATTTATTGCAAGGGCTTGAGTAGTGTGAGCTAAAGAGAGATATCCTCTACCTTTGGAAAGATCATTTATTTATTACATTCAGTAAGTATGTATTGAGGGCCTACTACACTGTTCTATAAGCTGGGGAATGAGTAGAGATAAAAGTAAGCCCCAATTCCTGATCTCACAGAGCTTACATTTTAGTGGGAGAGAGACCACAGAGAATAAATAAAATGTAGAGTGTGTGAGAAGGTGCTAAGTGGTAAGCAGGGGCAGAAGGGAAGGGCTGGAATTTGACACAGGGTGTCAGAGAAGGTGGGCCTGAAAATGTGGATGCCCAGAGTCTACTGCCTAAGACCTCTGCTTTAGGAATGGATAGGCACACAAATGTGACAATGGAGCAAGTCAGAACAATCAGGAGTGGAGGGCAGGGCGGTGCATCAGACGTTTGCACTGTGTGCTGGTGTCAGCCGGGGTGTTAGTCGAAGGAGCAAGTGTCTGTGCCAGGCAGGTGCTTAATTATGAGGGTGTCAGAGAGGACGAAAGATTGGAGGAGCTCCTTGGAGAAGAGAAGACTAATGCAATCTAACCACATTGGAGAGTTTCTCTGGAATAATAATTTTCTCAGGACAAACAGTGCCCTTTCCATGGACTACATTAGCTGAGACTTTAAAAGGCAGCAAAGCAAGTGCATACCAGGCTACCCTCTGGTCCCTTACTCTCCCCGCTCCTCTCCAGACTTTGGGGAAACTGAGCGACTCCTCTTAGGCTAGAGGATAACGAATAATATAAACAACTTGTTATGTCAAGTGCTCTCAATTTTCCTTCTGCAAAGCCAAAAGGGGCCACAATAGTTTCCCCCTTTTACCACAAAATGTCGACCTCCATTATCAGCTGGTACTAGCTGGGTGCCACTCCTGTTTCCTATTGCTGTGAGGCACATATGGCTGTGTAGCTCAGACCCCACAAATCATCCAGGGAGTTCATTTTTATTAGGAGCTTCTGCTTAATTAAGAGAGGCACCATGCTCCATCAATCAGCTTCTGTTGCATTCGAGTCATCCCCCGTCACTCCACTACTAATAGTTCTGATGCTTAAGGAAAAAGAAAAGATCTGGGGCATCCTGGCTCCAAAAGCCAAGGGGGTATGTCTGGCAGCTGCAGCACTGCTGTGGAAATTCCTTTAAAAATAAGACTGTGATTACAGAGGCAGGGAGTGGGGGATGCTTTGTGTGCCTTTACTCTTCAAAGATATGAACTTTGATTCATTGGACCAGATGCCTGTTAGATAAACAGTGCTTTAACATGTTCATATTAAATACTCAATTGTAGTGAACTGGAGTTTTTCATTATGTAGAAAAAGTTCATAATGTAAGATACATAGAATCCCATGTGGCAAAGTAGATGGACAAGAGTGGGATTGTTATATATTTTTAACTCTTTTGCCCCCATTTAGATGCCTTATTCAAGATAAGGCTCTAAGTCAAAACTGCTCTTTTATAGCATCTTTTCCAAAAAACCTTCCAAGTACAGTCTATCCACATTATTCACCAATTCTGTATTTGTGAATTCACCTACTCACTAAAATTTATTTGTAACCCCATGATTTTGACTTGAGTATTGATTTCTACTTCTGACCGTCTCACTCTGATTTGTAGACGTGCTCAGAGGGTGAAAAATTTGGGTCGTTTGACATGCACCTTCCCAGCTGAGGTAGAGCTGGGTGAAGCTCTGCCTTGGTTCATCTCTCATGCCGAGAGTTGACTGATGGACAGAAGACTAGAGGGAGTGGTGCAGTGGAAGAAGCTCTGGCTCTGGGGCCAGTTGGCTGGGTTTGAATCCCAACTCTGGCACCTGTCAGTGGAGGGCTTCAAGCAAGTCACTTTAATATAGATATGTAATTATTTTCCCTAGGAGCAATGGTTCAATATTAGCTAATTCTCTGTCCATAATGACTTTGTGGAATGTAACCACTATAAATAAGAATTGACTGTAACAACTTCCATTGGTGAATGAGATATGCAAAAGTTTATAATGTTTACATAAAACACCATATTGAAAATATTAATTAAAATTAATTTTATAAGAAAACAACATAATTTAAAAATTGGCAAAAATATATTGTCAGACACTTCCCCATAGAAGACTCAGTGATGGCAAATAAGTATATGAAAGGATGCCCAACATCATTTGTCATTAGGTAAATGCAAATTAAAACCACATTGAGATACCACTATACACCTATTAGAAGTATTAAAACCATCAAAAATGACAATAGCAAATGCTGACAAGGATGCAGAGCAACAGGAACTCTCATTCATTGCTGGTGGGAATGCAAAATGGTACAGCCAGCAGCTCTTGGAGTCAGTTTAGCAGTTTCTTATATAGTTAAACATACACTTAACATATGACCCAACAATCCCATTCCCAAGTCAATTGAATTTGTTTTAAAGTAAGAACATTCACCCAAGTGAGTTGAAAATAGCCATGATATCTTTCAACAGGTGAATAAATGGCACATCCATTAAATGGAATACTAGTCAGCAATGAAAAAAGATAAGGTAATTGATTTGTGCAACAACGTGGACAAATCTTAAATGTATTTTGCTAAGTGAAAGAAGGCAGAACCAAATGCAAATTCCATTTATATGACATTATAAAAAAGGGAAAATATAGGGATGGTTTCCAGGGACCAGGTGAAGAAGAAGGGTTAAATATAATACAGCCACACAGGGGAATGTTTAGGGTTATGGAACTCTTGTATAGTACTGTGTTGGTGATACATCACTTTATGGATTTGTTTAAAACTATAAAACTCTATGTAACAAAGAGTAAGTCTTTCTGTGTGCAAATTTTTTAAAAAAATCAACCAACATGTTGAGACTCCCAGTATGGACTGAAGATTGTACCTAATTTTATGTATGGCACAATAAAAGGGGAGGGGGAACCAATCTAAGTAACTCTGGGAAAATGGTGTCTTGACTGGACACTGTAAAGCTAAAGAAAAAAACCTATGTACAAACAAGGTACTCTGGTTGATAAGTTTTTCTTTTCTCATAGGGGTATGGGTTATTAATTATGAAACTAATCTCTATGTATAGGAGGGCTGAACATATAAGTAAATGAATTGGAGATGTTGGAAGCCAACCTTCTCAATGTTAGGGAAACAAGTTACAAATAAACAGGCGGAGGAAAGACTAGAATAATGCCTGTGGTGTTGGCTTAGAGTTGGAAATATCAGTATGATTTATTTAGCAGTTATACAAATAGACAAATATAGAAATAGAGATCTGTGTTTATACATGGATTAATTTGAATACATATATCCTAGCTCTATCTCCTGAGACTGCCTAGAAGCAATGATAGCTCAGTAGCAATGAGCACACCCAGTGTCCAGATCTTGGTTTCTAAACACCACTCTCAAACAAAAGGAGCCAGGTATCCTTGGAGAACTAGCTGATTCTAGGCTTGAGGAAAAAAAAAAAAAAAATTGGACCATGTCAAAAGAACTTGAGTCAACCTGAAAGAGCTCCTAGGTGCCAAAACTAGAATGAGTTGAGGAAAAAATCATCCAGTTCATGGTATTGGACTATAACCTAAGGGATATAATACTTACACAGGAGTGCATACTGATATTAATATGTAAATGGGGAAGAACAAACACATCTTCCTTATAGAAGCATCTGAAACAATATGGGTAGATATTCCCCCGTCTAGGAGATGAAGCTTAATTCCCCTTTCCCCTTCCCTGTGTTGGCTGGACTTAATAACTCCCAAAGAATAGAGTATGGAAAGGGGAAAAAGAAGTAACTTTACAGTGGAGAAAACTGGCAGGCACCACCTTAACCAAATAATCAAGATTAACATCACTTGTGATAATTATATGGATTGCATGCACTCCCTGTTATGATGTGTGCTTTACCTCACTGGTATGTTTTCCCCAAGCCCTTAACCCCATTATAAAATAAAATTGAGGAACATTCTATAAAATTCCTGACTAGAACCCTTTAAAACTGTCAAGGTTATAAAGAAGGAAGAAAGACTAAGAAACTATCTCAGACTGCAGGAGACAAAGGAGACATGACAAATGAATGCACTACTGTGGTATCCTGAACTGGAACAGAAAAAGGACATTAGTGGAAAAATGGGTAAAATCCAGATAGTCTGCCGCTTAGTCAGTGGTGTTATTTCAGTGCTAATGTCTTAGTTTTGACCAACATACACAATTATGTAAGATGTTAACATTCGAGAAAGCTGGGTAGTATGGGAACTTTCTGCACTAGCTTGGCAGCTTTTCTGTAAATCTAAAAATTCTTCCAAAATAAATAGTTAAAATGAATGCATACATACATACATAGATAAATCATGTAATATGATATTACAAACAGTTCATTTTCCAAACACAACAGAAGGGATTAAAGGCAGAGGGAAAAGGAATCAAGATGGTTTTCCCTAACCTACAGATTCTATTCGAATTATATTCACTTGTTCTCCACTTTAGATTTTATAGAGGGAGGAGAGGAGCAGATATAAAGAAAGGTGAAGAACAGAGGAGAAAGAGAAGAATTAAGAATGTAAATATAATTAAAACTTTCAGAACTGTGCAAGCCATGGGTAGTTCTTCCTAATAGCTCAAATGTCAATATGATTCAGAAAAATCGACATAATGAAAGTCAAAAAAAACTATGGGTGGCTCAGAAGCTGTCTGGAAATTTGAGTTCTGGAACTCTAAACTTGACAGTCGTGCTTTGGATCTCATTGACCTGCCTCCCAAGCTCTGTTTATTCACAGAATAATTGCCACGCTTATCTCCCACGAGACACTTTAGAGTGGAATGGCTATTTTTGTTTTGTTACTGTTTAATTACACAGCTTAATGTTCAGATCTTTTCAGGGCAGAACAAGTCAGTGACAACATCACTTGAAGAAACAGCAAAAACCATGTGATAGAAAAATCTGCAAAAAATGACACAAGTGTGTCCAGAGTTAAATTTGGCTTTGATACATTTGGCACAAGCATCCTAACAACACGGCCACGTAGCCCCCTCTTCATCCAGGCTGAGTGGTGCTAAGCCCTTTTCAGGGCATCACAACACTAAAAGACCTGCTGGCAGAACCCTTCAGTGGATGCCGACACACGGTTCCCTGGAGAGGCAAACCAAATTCACTTTCAGTCTTTGAGCAGTGAAAAGGTGACACGTTAACCCCCTGCATTCTTTCAATAATGAGGAAAGTAAATCTAAGAAATGCCTTACAGAGAATGGGAGGCTCCATCATCCTAATTACATAGGTCAATGTTTTTCCTTGGTGCTTTTTCAGTCATTCTATCCTCTACCCATTGTATTATGATGCTGGTTATTTAAAGGTCTCATAACTATGTGGAAAGTGTAAAAAATAGCAGCCAAACATTGAGTAAATATTTTTTAGAATAGAAATAAGATGTTATACTGTTTTGTGTATATTATTATGTGCATTAATTTTTTTTAAAGATTTTTTTGATGTGGACCATGTTTTTAAAGTCTTTATTGAATTTGTTACAATGTTGCTTCTGTTGTATGTTTTTTGGCTTTTTGGCCCCAAGGCATGTGGGATCTTAGCTCCCGGACCAGGGATCGAACCCGCACCCCTTGCATTGGAAGGTGAAGTCTTAACCACTGGACCACCAGGGAAGTCCCTACATTTATAATTATAATAAATCCACGAAGGAAGTTTTATACCAGTAGGGCATTTTTCAGGCCATTTCCCCATTTATCGTTAGAGAGATTTGTCTCTCTCATTGACTGTATTAAGAAGTTTGCAGGGTAGGTGGTATGATGTAGCCTTAAGCGGCCTCCACTTGCTAACTCTTTAAGAATTGAGTTGGATTATGTCATTTCCTTTGATGGCCTACAATGCAGCCTTAAGAATAATGACCCTGCAATGTGGCTCTGCTGAAAGTAGCTTTTCCAGTGCCAGAAAAAGATGATTCATACTTGGCATGGGAGCCATTTCTGGAAACTGCCAGAACAAAGAACAGAGGTAATTCACTAAGCGGCTCCATCATCATCCAACTCAATTTGGAAATGATGGTACATCACTACATACAAACATTCCAACTGATATATTTACAATTATACACGTGTGTGTGCCATGGGTCTGTTTTGTATGTATGTATTTATACTACAGATGGGTTTATACCTACACATATAGTATGTATGTATTTGTTTTAAGGGCCTGTGACCGAAAGCAAGTTTGTGTGTCCAACACGCAATGAGGCCAAACAACCAAAACATCAGAGTTTGGGGCAGAGAAAAGTTTATTGTAGGGCCATGCAAGGGGGTGGCCAAAAAATGCCCAAAAAACCCCGAACTCCTCGAAGGGTTTCAGCAGAGCACTTTTAAAGGCAAAGTGAGGGAGGGGTGTGGTTAGCTGTTGCAAACTTCTTGGTGCTGGAATCCTTTGTTCTTGCAGCTGTCCACATAGGTCAGGTCACGATGTTCCTATAAACCTCCAATAAAACAAATCTTATTCTCTTTTCTGCAACTCTTTATCTCTATATGGATGGACTCTTAAAGGTCAGAGCCCTGAGAATAAACTCTCCTGTATATTTCAGCCTACAGGCAACATTCTTTTACAAAAGTTGCAGAGCCAGCATGACTAAGCACAGGAAAAGGAACAGATCTTATGGAGTCAGATTTGTTCATCCCTATTACAGGCAGAGATACAGCAAGCTGTAGACAAGCGTTAAGTCCCCATTTCTTAATTCTAACTATATGGTCTAGATAGTTTGAATGGCACCAACCTGAAAATAGAAGCTTGGTTGAAACTATAATTCTGCCACCATATGTACTCTTATTCCCAGAAAGTACTAAAATCACACTGAAATAAAAAGACTTTATTCTGAAGTTTCATTCGGAAACTTCAAAAAGTTTCCGGCTACTTGAGTGATCCATACTTCCAGTGGCGCCGCTTCCCACTACTTCTTGGAGAAGGCTGTATCCTTGGAGCCCACAGGGAATTCCTAGAGAAGGTCTTCTCGGTAGCATCTTATACACTTCATTTGACGACTCTGTTATCATATTCCTCCCTGGCTATGTGTCAAACTGCGCATTTATTTTTCTTAATCTTTTCTCAAAAATCAATTCTCTGAGTCCCTTAATCATTTTTATTGATCTCGGTAGAATTTTCTCTAATATGATGGTGCCTATCTGCTCCTGAACTATTTTACTCATCTTTCCCATTCCACATTCAGCTTTGCCTGGGTACCACACAGTATAGATGTGGAGGATGCCAGCTGATTTTTGTCTCACAGAACATCCACTTCCCACCATGTGTGAGACTCAAAACTACATTATAATTGAAACATAACAACTTGTTGCTTGCCCGTGTATGGTGTCTCCTGTGTTTTTTTTTCTAAATCAGATTCTGCTATGAATGTGGTTTCCCATTACCGAGTATTTAGTGCATTTTCCAGGTCATGCCTCTCTGAGTGTCTAAGGCCACATGTCTAACTTTCCAGCCATAGTCCTACTTTCCACCTCTTTTCGAAAATGCACAGTATGTCAGCTGAAATTTTTAAAACTGCATTAATAGGGGAATAAAATGCAGATTTTTCTCCAATTAAAAATGTCCTATTTTTCAAAGATGATAAGCTAGTTAGTTGTACATGCAAAGAATTTATCTGATAAGTAGCAAAGAATACCTGGGCAGTAGCACAAGAATCCCAGGTTCATTGTTAGGTCACTGGGTTCCAGGATCCGGGGAAGGGGCAACTGAAATTGTAAGCTCCACCATCGGGGGTGGGGTCAATGAGAGGCTGCATATGATGATAATTGCTACCATTTTGTGAGTATAAGGTATCAACTCTTATTCTAAGGTTTTTCCACATAGTTCATTTAAACTGAAAACAAATATTGGTGAGAGACACAATTATTGTGGCCATTTTTACAGATGCAGGAACTGAAGCACAGAAACACTTAAAAACATTCTCAAGTCCACCTAGTTAGTTACTAAGTTGGCAGAGCCTGGCATTCAAACCCAGGCACTCAGCTAAACGACCTGTAGATCTATTTATTTTTTATTGTCACAGATAAGCCCACGGCTGGGAAGTACATGTAGATCCAGGTAGAGTATATGTGAGGTATCTACCCTAACCTTGGCTATCAAAAATAATATGTGTGGGACTTTCTTTGACATCAAGTTGCCTACAGTGTTATGCCAACTGAAGATTGTTCAGAAATTAGATGGTTCTGGTGGGAAAACACTTCTGATTATACGTGATCGTTAAGAAAAAGTTTTTCCTTGATTAACTCATCAGTAAACAACAATAACAACAATTTAGTATTTTATTGAGGCCTCTTTAAAAATTCTTGGCCTGGAGATGGACACATTGACTCTCATCCAGAAGGAAATTCTTAAAACTATCCTCGGTCGTAAAATCCTTCTTTGTGAATTTTGCTTCGTGTATGTACATCAAGCTCCAACACCACTTGTATG
Source organism: Physeter macrocephalus (assembly GCF_002837175.3). Taxonomy (NCBI): domain Eukaryota; kingdom Metazoa; phylum Chordata; class Mammalia; order Artiodactyla; family Physeteridae; genus Physeter; species Physeter macrocephalus. The sequence continues at coordinate 16,853,756 of NC_041217.1, forward strand.
TGCAAATCAACTGCAGCGGAAAGACAAAAATTTAGCTGGAAAGGATTAATTCAGAAGGAAAGGAGGTGGATCATTAGGTGCTTCTCAACCCCCCAGTATCCCTTTGGCCTTCACTAGCAAAGCAAGAGCAAGCCTTCGTTTCCTGATTGTAAGGGAGGCCAGCTCAGTTAAGCTAACATCAAATCCATATTCATCAAATCTCCCCCGTTTGGATCACTTATTATGTTAAAATGAAAAGTAGCATTTCAAGGAGATTCAATTTATGTTCCAAGGGACCCAAGAACCATTCTTAAAAAAGGAACGATTCTTGGCATGAATTATTAGTGGCAACCTCTGGTCAGATCTCTTAGAACTGTTCCAGGGAACTAAAGATGAATTTCCCATTTCTCATTCCCAGAGTTTAGAGGCTCCTTCTTTTAAGAAGGAGCTTTTTAATCTATGACTTCCTGCCTGTTACAAAATGATTCTGGCTGTGTCAATAAATTTGTTCACAGATCTAATTGTGTTAATGAATTGAACATGATTAAACTTCCAGCATGTTATGAGTTTCTTCTGGCAGAACTCAGTAGATTTTTTTTTTTAAAAAAAGATCTCTGTGGGAAAACAAATCTACTGCACAACTTCCACCATCACCATTTGTCTCCGTGGAGAAGAGACTGAAATAAGGGATTCTGAAATTGACATTTTGAAGCATTTTCCTCTCTGAATAAAACTTTATTCAATTTGCAATGAGCATGACTTGTCCTTTGATTAAATTCACTAGGTTGCAAACTCCTTTAGGACAGAAAGTATAGACTATTTTATCTTTATCCCCAATACTTAGTAGAGGGCCTGTTACCTAAACATTTGTGATTAGTGATTGTGGCCATGAAAACAAAGTCACTCTAAGTAGTTCCATTTGGGACTTGTGGAGGGAAGGGAGTCTGTATTTATTGGGTCATCTCCTACATGCTGGTCACTCGACTCAGAGTGCTTGCATACAAAATTATGTCTAATTCTCACAAAACGTCCTGAAGGAGATATAATTATTCCCACTCTTACGTGTGAGGAAGTTACTCAAAGAGGTTGAGTAACTAATATGAGCTCAGACTTAAGTAAGTGGGAGATTTGGGGTTCCACCCGTGTCTGTCTGACTCCAATACTGTGCTCCTTCATCTCTTCCCCACCCGCCGCTGTCCTTAGACATCACGTGCGAGGGAGGTGTGCTGGTTGGGTCACTGGTTGTTGAACATGCACTACGAAAAGTTATCAAGAGTTCTCCGAGGCACCAAAAACTTTGCTTAAATGATCTGCCTTTGCCTAAATCATTTCTGAAAAAATAAAATTGGTTGGCCGTTAAGAAGTGTGTCCAACTCTTCTCAAGATATTTTGTTGGCATGTTGTCTTCCAAGTTAAGGATCATGACAACATTTCTGTTCTATCTGATGCAGCACAAGGCATAGGTCTTGCACACTGCCAGTGTTTAATAAGTGCTTATTGGTGACAAATGTTGTATTTGAATTGTTGCCGTATGAGAGGCGGCTGCCAAAAGAGCACTGCTTTTAACTTACGAGACCTAAAAGCTTGTTTGACAAATAAGGAAAGCGAAGTCAAGACTCAGACAATATACATTACTTATGGGCACAAGAAAGGGAAAAATCCCCAAACCTCTGGGTTAGTCAGAAGATTTATATTCTCTTCAATCTTGCTAGAAACATTCACAAAAAATGTCCTGGGGTTATTAGAGTTGTAGCTATTTTTCTAATGGTGAAAAGCTTCACAGACCAAAAAGAAGAAGAAAAGAAAGGGTCCAGATAAGTTATAATAATCTTAATATTTATTTACAGTTTATAACTTCCCCCAATATGCTCTATCCTCTCCCAGCCTAATAAGAGCAGCCCCACGAGGAGGGAAGAGGGTTACCATTACTCTCATTTCATAGATGCAGAAATAGAATCATTTAACGTTGTGCTTAAAAAGCCCAACCCAGGACCGGCTGGGTTAATGCATCCCCCTCCTGTAGCTTGTCACCCTCTGGAGATGAGTCTGCCATGGCGGATGCTGGGAAAGCACTGAGTTCCAGGCAGGCGAGGACCACAGGGTGCAGTGCAGGAGGCAGACAGAGGGTTCAAGTTCCTCCAGCAGTCCCACTCCGAGAAAGCTAGGGCAGGTTGCAGTGAGCTTAGGGACTTCCGTCCATTGGGAAAGGTTAAAAGAATGAGAATGTAAAATGCATCATTGAGAGCAGATCAGATGGCAAAACAGCTCAATTTTTCTACGGAACCAGGAGAAATGATACGAATTAGACAAGTAATCAATAGCCTCAGGGCTTCCCTGGTGGCGCAGTGGTTGGGAGTCCGCCTGGCAAGCAGGGGACACGGGTTCGTGCCCCAGTCCGGGAGGATCCCACATGCCACGGAGCAACTAAGCCCGTGCACCACAACTTCTGAGCCTGCGCTCTAGAGCCCGCGAGCCACAGCTGCTGAGCCTGTGGGCCGCAACTGCTGAGGCCCGCGGGCCTAGGGCCTGTGCTCCACAACTAGAGAGGCCTCCACGGTGAGAGGCCCACGCACCACAATGAAGAGTAGCCCCCGCTCGCCACAACTAGAGAAAAAAGACCCGTGCGCAGCAACAAAGACCCAACGCAGCCAAAAATTAAAAAAAGAAAAAGAAAATCAATATCCTCAGATCTCCAAGTGAATATTGCTGAACCCAAATCTCCAGCATATTTAATTCTGTCTCTGAAAAAGTTTCCTTTTGAATAAACACAAATGATACTTTCTACCACTGTTTCCGAAAAAAAGTGTTAACATTCTGAGGACCTGTAATGACAGTGCCTCTCAATTGATTTTTTCAGCGTACTTTTTCATATAAAGTACGGTCAGTCCTCATTATCTGCGGATTCTGTATTTGTGAATTCACCTGCCCCCTAAAATTTATTTGTGACCCCCCCAATCAATTCTTGTGGTGTTTTGTGATCACTTAAGGACACACACAGAGTGGTGAAGAATTTGGGTCACCCAAAGCTGGACAAAGTGCCAGCTCGCCTTCTTGTTCCATATAATATAACCAAGTGTTCTTCTCATGGTCTATTTGGTGCCACTTTTTTCACATTCTTGTGCTTTTTGTTGATGATTTTGCTGTTTAAAAGGGATCCCGATTGTAGTGCTGACCTGATGTCTGGTGTCCTAAGTACAAGAAAGCTGTGATGTGCCTTATGGAGAAAATACATGTGTTGGATAAGCTTCATTCAGCCATGAGCTATAGTGCTGTTGGCTGTGAGTTCAATATTCAGGAACTAATAATAGTAAACAAAACACACATAAAACAAGGTTATATATTGATCAGTTGATGAAAAAGTTGTGGCCAGAAGCTCTCAGGAGCCTAACCCTGTATTTCCCCTAGAAGCAAAGAGTCCATGTTTGCGAATTCAGTGCTCCTGGTGACTTGTCGGAACATAATAACCACAAATAACGAGAATCAACTGTATGTTTTAAGAGTTAGTCCAGCGAGGGTCTAGGAGTGACAGTTGACTGTGACTGATGGCGTAGCATGTAATCGATGCTCAGTAAATGTTGTAGTGAATGAATAAATGAAGTCAAAGGATTTGCACTGGTGTAGCTTGGTAAATATGTTAACTAGAACTTGTACCAACTGGGCTCTGACTTCCAGACTTTCATCTCAGTAAATAATATTCAGCCCCCATTCATTTCTCACCGTTCTGTTATCCTGCAAAGTACACTGGGGAATCCAACGAATAAAATGATCATTTTCTGCTTGTGCGGAATCAGTTGGTGGCCTTGGATCAGTGAACGGATGGCGATTTGTGAGCCTAAATGAGATGGACAGTGTGGATGACACAGGTCGGTGCCGAGCAGTGAGATGATTGTTCAGTGGGCGCTTCCGATGCCTGTCACCTACAGTGACGCAGTGGCAGCATCCTCGTTGAGCTGACTACCCACGCGAGCCTGTTTCATCCCACGTGACGTAGTCAGAGATCTCCTAGGCTCCTGAGACTTCTCTGCCACCTGCTGCCTCTACGGTCACACAGGAGCTTGAAAACTGTATTCTGATTGTGGTGAGGATAAATAAGACAACAATCGTTTCTACTTGGAAGCCACATCCAGCAAATTGCTGGAGGTGCTTTGGTGAGTTCAGACTTCAGAACCACATAGCTTCCCACAATCCACCTGCCTGCATTCAAATAACATGTTTCTTTCTAACACGAGGACAGATTTTAAAGCATTTTCTCTTTTGTATAAGAGATAGAACTAAGTGTGTGTGTGTGTGTGTGTGTGTGTGTGTGTGTGTGTGTGTGTGTAGGGTCTCAAAGAGTAGATTTTCAAAGAGGAGTGGGGATGGAAAGAAGTTCCAGCAGAGTCAGGGGAAGGGCAGCTTGGTGGAGGGTACCTGGGACCCAGCAAAGGTCCTCAGAAAATGGCCTCAGTCCCATTAGAAAGGAAGAGCAGTTTTCAACATAACACTTCGTGATGATGTTCTCCCGAGTTTCTCTGGCTTAAACTCCAGAAGGCAGAGAGTGAAACCAGCACTGGCTGTGGAGTCAGTAAGATGTGAGTTTGGGTTCTGTCCACCAAGGCATCTCTACCTCAACTGGGAAGCTGTGAGGATTCAAGGAGAGAACGCGTGTGAGCGTGCTTGCCAGGTGCTCTGCAAACGTGCCTGGTGGTTGTGTCTCTGCATTCTGTACAGTAAGTCTACATACGAACCTGCAAGTTGCGACCTTTCAAAGATGCACATGTGCGTTCCATCAACGTCAGGCGTGAGTGAAACTGCAGCTTGCCCTCCGTCTCCCATCGCTGACGATGCTTCAGCTCTACCATCCCCCACCTCCTCTCCCCACTCCCGTCAGTAACTCTTCTTGCCTGTTCACTCGATGCCAGCCCCTGCATGCCAGCTGTTGTACTGTACTACTGTACTTTTCAAGGGACTGTACGGTAAGATTAAAAATGTTTTTTTTCGTGTTTCTTTGTTTTTTATGTATTATTTGGGTGAAAAGTATCATAAACCTATTACAGTACAGTACTATGTAGCCGATTGTGTTAATTGGGTACCTAGGCTAACTTTGCTGAACTTACAAACAAATTGGACTTACGAACATGCTCTCAGAATGGAACTCGTTCGTATGTAGGGGACTTACCGTAATTCCTCCTCTGTGTCTTTGAGAGCCCCAGGGGACGATTGGGACAGGTGCCCTGTCATAGTGAAGAGCATAGGCTTTTTTCCTCCTTGAAGGAGGAGGTTTCATCAGGGAAAATTCTGCCAAGTGGCCAGCAGCCTAAAAATGTCCCCAATTTGTGGACATTATTTCGCTTGTGTCTACTCCAAGGGAAGTTTCTTTCGGTGCAAATGAGAGCCGGTCTGTCACCTTCGCTCAGGCATCCGCGCTCGCTGTCATGTCCGTCACACATATGGTGCCTGGCAGGGTGCACCTCCACTCCAAGGCCCTTTCTGCTAACCCTGCCAGCCTGATGCCTTCCAACCTTAGCGTCAGCTTTTCCCAGGTTTCTTGCTGAATCAACCAATTAGCTCGAACCGTCTCTGACTGCTTTGAACTACGTCTTGTTAAAACAAGGGTGGATGGGGACCTGGTGAAGTCCAAAAGTCACTCTAAGAGAACCAAGCTTCCTCCTACAGCCCTGGTGCTGGAATCTCTCTCTTCCACTTAACGTAGTTAGAGGTCTTTGTGCTTAGGTTGTCGGTTGGACTTCTGGAAGAATCTCTGTAGGGATTCGGAGCAATGCCTTCACTGAAGCATTCCTCATGACCTTTCCTCCAAGATCTTTCTGCAACCTAAGAGCTAAAAGGCGTGATTTATTTGGGGGGACAAAATAATAACTGACTCTGAGCTCAAGTGAGCAATGATATATCACAGCTTATCTTTCCTTTAACAGCTGAACCTCAGCTCATCATATCCCTGTGACAGTCCCAATAACCGTGCCCCAAAGAGCCAGATAATCACACAGGACTTTCAACAGCTCTGTGTGTGGTTGCTAATGGGACTGAAGTCTCCCTGAGACAATAGATTTTCTTGCATGTTCCCGAGGAAAGCTGTCTTCGGGGTACCCTGCTCTTTTGCAAGCCAGGTGGAGGTGGGGAGCAGAGGTGTCCTGGCATTCTCAGAAAATCTAAGTGACCTGGCATTTTGCCTTCTTTGGAGCTGTCATCTTGCCCTGATTCCAAATACTTATTTTAGTTCCTGAGATGCTATGGAGGAAAGTGCAAAAGCTAAATAGGAACTTAATTTAAGGGAAGCCAATAAAAAAACATGCTTTATGTAATATGTGAAAGACTTTCCTAAGCTCCAAAATGGGCCTTGGAGGTTATTTATTTTCTGTAAGTGAAATATTTCCACTCATAGATTACCATTCACTACCGCTGATGTTTATTCTTCCCCTTGAGAACTATTCTGGTTTGTTCCACATAGAATGTGTACATAGGAGACACCAAGCAAGTGTCTCGATTCACGCAAACTCCCAAAACTTCTACCAATGAAAACTTCCACCGACACAACACAAACAAAAGCTACATTTTTCAAGGTGATATGTGCCTTCATTATTTGCAAATTGCTTTGATATCACAGCCGACATCCTTAAGGAGTTGAAGCAAAAATAGATATAAACCAAGATTTTCTCCAAATTTAAACTATCTCTTCTGACCAAATGGATTATCTTAGGTTGGTATGTGCAGTGTAATTAGTGCATATGGTCCAGCTGTGAAGAAATAGCTGAGGACTCCTAACTTATTAATTAGGCTCATTAAAATGCAAGTAAGAGAACGTTGCCTAGGTAAACAATACCTTCTGTCAGAAAGCCATTACTTGACAAGAGCTAGTCTTCCTAACTAAAGTCATCACTGATATTTCATGGAGGGATTTTTTTAAGGCACCGGGGGTACCAGTTAACTACTTTTGACTGACGTCAAGGACAGACATGCCGAGCTGGAAGGAGCCAGTGGTACAGCACAGCAATACTTCTCACATCATTTCAAAATACGTCTGGGGGAGGTTAAAGGTTGACAGCCCAATGACAGGCCTTCTTCAACGGCCGTGGTGTCACAGCAGGAGCGCATCAGGAAAATTTCCTCGGCCCCTCTGAATTTCTTACATGTTCACATTTCTTTCCCTGTCTCCCAAGGAGGGAGGGATTGGCAGCTTTGTGACAAACACCTGGGAAAGAGAAATGTGCCTTATCCCTGTTAGGAACCAGTGGTGGTGGGGTGATGAGGGGAAAAGACACCTGAGCTCAAGTGGGAAGGATCTCCTGATATTTTGCCAGATTGGAGGGAAGAGGAAGCTGGACTAGCCCAGGGGGACATGACCCACCGGCCCCTTGTCCTTTATTTTTGGGCACCTTTCCAAGGGAGTGTATAGGTTCACTGTGGCCTCTGCCCCTTGGAAGTGCGACTGTAGCCTGGTCACTCAGGAATTAGCTCAGCTAACTTGGTAGAGGCCTTCCCAGCCTGATGAGTGCAAGAGCACAGGCCACACAAGATTTGAAAAATGAGTGTTGGGCTTGGAGAGAGCCCGGCTTCAGAGGCAGACACAGGTCTTAGGTATGATTACCCCCCACGTCTAATCTTCTCTCTAGGGTTCTTTGTCTGAAAGCAACAGAAGCAGGGGTACACAGGCCAGCAGATTCCTAGAGTTCTAGAAATGTTTCCCTGTCTTTAAAAGTCCATGCACGCATCGGTATAAATCGCTACAGGGATGCAGGCTCTGGTCTAAAGGAATCAAAAGAGGCTATTGACAGATGCTGAAATGAGTGTCTACCTTTAACACCGGGTCAATTGATAAGTGTCTGACCTAGACTTTTGACTGACATGAAGAGCTGTCAAGAAGAAATCATCTTTGCCAGCAATGACGGTGAGGCAGGAGGAGAGGAGAGGGGAGAAAGGGAAACCCAGAGAAGGACCTCACTCCCTGGTCGACATATTTGCATCCTGCCGGGTGCATCCCAGGCAACTGCGCGTCTGATGATTACGTTCAGCACCTGTGCTGGATGAAGGATTGGACGGATCCAGTTAAATCTGTGTCCCATGCATGCAACTTGAAAGAAATTAAGGTTTGTCTCAGTCAAATAGAATACCCTCATAATATTATTTTACATCCCTATTTCAAAATAACTCTAAGAAAAATATTAACTTTAAAGCAAAATTTTCCCATGTGATCATGTAGGAAAATGTGCAGCCTTGAACAGAAACATGCACTGGGATGTAAGACTGGTTCAGAAGCCCCAGAATCCGTGCTTCTCCTGTTTCAGCATTTGGGCGTATCACTTCTCCAAGAAGGAAGTTGTTCAGTGGACCCTATTTTTGAAATATCATTTATTCTGTATTTCAATTCAACTAATATTGGCAAAGTTTTAGGTGCCTTCACATGTCCACAAACGGTAATTTAATTGCTCAGCTTTTCACTTTTGAGTTGTCATGCTGTGTGTCCTGACGGACAGCAGGTTTCAATTGTTAAATCATGATGCTACCCGAACCCAGACCGTCACTTGCTTAGTGGCTTGTGGCCACTGCTCCTCCACAGAGATGTCTCTTCCGCAGCCAGACCCTGTGCTCACCGTCTTTCTCACTGACTTTCAGTCCTCATCACAATCCTGCGAGATCAGCATTGTTACCGCTACTTTACAGATGAGGAGACTGTGGCTCGGAAGGGTGCTGTAATTGGCCCAATGACACCTGTGTACTTGCTTTTTAATATAGTGACACTATTTGTTTTTTAGGTTGGGGGTCGTGGGGGAGGACTTGAGTTTAGATTCTGCCATATGGCAAGAGGGGGCCATTCAAATATATAAATTGGGAGAATGACATGATCAAGTTTTATTTCAGAGAGATTCTTCCAGTGGCAGTGTGGAGGCTGCCAGAAGATAATCCTGGAGGGAGAAAGACTAGTGAGGATCTTGAGAGGTGGAGGTGAGGCCTGGGGTTTGGAAAGGAGGGTTCTGGAAATTGTTATTAGCAAGGAATTTTCTACTTGCCCTGCCCTGTTTTATCTCTTGAGTGTGAAAAGACCAAGAAACTAGAGTGTAAACAACTACCAAGGCACTCAGACTCTGAGGGTCCATGGAGGCAGAGTCTCATGAAAACAACCCGGAAATGACAGAAGCAGAGTCAACCAGGGATTCATTGCGTACGTGTGTGCGTGTGTGTGAGCGCGTGCACGCATGTATGTGAGGGGGCAGATGATGGTGGGGAGGGAGCCGAGGAGGACTCATTGCACCTTTCTCCCTTTATTTCAAGCCTTTGGTGATAGGTGCACGTTGGGAACACACACGTGAAATTATTTGTAAAATTCACCAGAAGGAGAACCTTCAAGAAGAGGCATATAAAAGAGCAGAGCTGGCGTGGCCGCCAGGGGTCCTTCGTATTGTGAGCAGCAGCTCAGACCAACCTGCCGACAGACAGGCTGGGAGGGAGGGGGCTTCTGCCCGTGCAAATCCTCAGTCCTTGGCTCTCTGTTTCTAAAATTAATATTCTAGGAAGGAAAGACCAACATCACAGTGTACAGGAGGAACACAACGACTAGGCCAGACAATCTGCAGGCCTGGAGGGGAGAGGGGGTGCGGGATCCCCGGGACAGGGGCTTAGGGGGTCACTAGAAGGGGACTGAGTCATGGCCGCTCCCCCACCCTGCTTCCTGCCCCACAATTCTGACCTCTCGGCACTCAGCGATGGGCTCCATTGCCCTTGGCGTCCAGTCGGTGTCCCTCAACAGAGAGTCCTAGAACGAAGCCAGGGAAGGAGGAGAATGAGGCCACCGTAAGAATTTTCCTGGTTGCCCAGGAGTCACCCCTACAAAAGGTCACCGTTCCTCTCAAGGAGGCCATCGCTATACGACTCTTCCAGTAACGTCTCTCTCCCCCCATCCTTGTGAGACTAGAGGTGCTGACAGTGCTACTCCGGCTAACCCAGTAGCTCTAGTGGTCTCACAACCCATCAAACTTCTGTGATTAATCTCCTTGTAAATATCCTGACTTGGGCGGGCATACCACCTGTCCCTTGCCTACTCAGGGCTCCAGTGTTTACATCTCCTCCCTGTAGCTCCCTCAGATTTACTCCATTTCCACAGACAGGTCTACAACACGGAGGAAGTTCTAGAGGTACAAATGTCCACATGCTTCCCCCGGTACTGCAGGCATCAGCAAAAGCCCAGATTTCCCTACTGTCCGAGAGTGGAACCCTAGGCAACCTTTTAGGTAGTGCCCACTGGCACTTTACATATATTGATATAATTTGATCTGTTACAATTCTTACAACACTCTCCTAAGATACGTATTCTTTTCATCCCATTTTATGGATATGGAAACTGAGACAAAGGTTAATAACTTGCCTGAACTCGCACAGTTAATGGCCGAAGTTGAAAGCGAGCAGGGGTGATAGACCTGAAGTGCCCGGGTAAACTGGGCAGTCTGTGAACGTGGGAGGCTGGCAGGACTTACAGGGCATTCCAAAGACATCTTGTATTTTTGGTTTTCCGGAAAGTAAGAGCTTTAAAATGGAAAACATCTACTCTACGTGAAATGTTAAGTCCATGACGGCATCGAGACTAGCTGTCACATCTATTTGCTGACTTGACATCTCCACTTGGGATTAGACCCTTAGAGGGTCTAACCTCATTGTGACCTGAGGGAAACCCTACACCACCTCCACTGCAAACTGTTCCTCCCACGATCCTCCCCCCTCGGTAAATGGAACCGCCCTGCTTCCAGTCGTTTGGGCTAGAGACCTGGGAATCACCTTTGACCCCTCTACTTCTCTCACATTGCTCACTCGTCCTGTCTGGAAACCCTGTTGGCTGTCCATGGTGGAATGAATAGTGTTTCCCCCCGAATTCACGTCCATTGGGAAGCACAGAATGTGACCTTATTTGGAAATAGGGTCTCTGTAGATGTAACTCATTGAGGACAGAGATGAGCGCACGTGGCATTAGGGCGGACCCTGAATCCAATGACTTGGTCACCTTATGAGAAGAGGGGACACAGAGACACAGAAGAAGATGATGTGGAGATGGAGGCAGAGATTGGAGCTCTGTTGCCAGAGTCCTTACAGGAGCCCACAAAGCCTACGAACTCTGGCCCCAGGGCCTCTTTGGTTTCCTCTCCTCCTACGTTTCCCCTTTCTGGCTCTGCCTTGGCCACGCTGGCCTCTGTGCTCCTCCTCTGATATGTCAGGCCCATTCCCGCTTCTAGCCGCTTCCAGCCTCATCCAGCCTCTTGCATTGGCTGCGTCCTTTGCCCAGATGACTCTCCCGTCTGATATCCTCATGGCTCCCTCCTTCATTTCTCTTAAGCCTTTGCTCAGAGGTCACCTCCTCAACTGTTGTCAGTAACACCCCATGCCCCCTCCCCCACACACACATTTCAAACTTCCTTTCTCTCTTACTCTGCTTTATCTCTATCCCCCGCCTTCCTTCAAAAGCAATCATCATCTTCTAAGGTACTCTAAAATGGAATTACTTATTGTGGATAATGTCTAGTGTCTGTCTGTCCCCGCCCTCCGCCCTCTGCACACTAGAACGGAAACCCATCAGTGCCGACATCTTTATTTTGTGCACTGATACACCCCATGTACTTAGTAGGGTGCCCAGAACCTAGAAGACACTCAAAAATGTCTGTTGAATGAATAAATGAATGAATGAAGGAGGGAAAGAGAACTAGTAGAGAAGGATGTTAGAGAGATGTCAGGGGCCGATTATCTAGAGGCATTTAAACTCTGGAGAGGATTTAAATTTCATTTCCAGTGAGAGGAGTGAAGGCATCTAACAATGGTGAAGAATTTCATTCTTTCTCCACCTAGCTGTGGAGTTAATGTGATCCAGTTTTCCCAGCCTCTGAACAGGGTCATTTGAAGAACCCTGCGAATTTATTGATAGCATCTTAAAAGATCCTCATATGTGAACTTGCTTTATCTACCTATCTATGTCTATCATCTATCTATCTATCTCTCTCTCTCTCTCTATCTATCTATCTATCTATCTCTCATCTATCTATCTACCTCTATCTATCATCTATCTATCTACCTATCTATCTATATATCTATCTACCTAGTCTATCTATCTTTCTATCTATCTACCTACCTGTGTATCTACCTATCTCTAAGAATTAGTGTATTTTTCCTCAGGGACGATATCTAGTTAATTAGTTTAAAAATATGAAAAGGAGATGACAAATTTAGGAATCATTCAGAAGATTGGTAACCAAGCCCCCGTGACCAACGAGGAGACTCTTGCTTTATTTGTAATCAGAAGGTGCAAATGGTAGTTTAGGGAAAGGAGCAATTAGCCTCTGCACTTCACCGGTATTTGGCAGCCCTGTCTGGCTTCGGGGCCTGTGCAGCTCAGCAAATGTTATCATCGTAAGACGATGCTCTATGTGGCCAAAGAAATGTTCAGTAACTGAGAATGGCTTCAGCCTTGGCTGACATCTTTTGCTGTTTGTTCCTAAAATGTTTGTGCCTTTCTTCCTGAGGGGGGAAAATTACCTTTTAAAGGCCTCATCAAACTTTCCTCGGAGCTAAAAAGGTCCCTTTTCCTAGGAGCTAAAGTTACGTCTCCAGTGAAATTTGTTATCGTTTTTCCCTTCTGTTTTCGGGCTGCAAATTTGTTATCAAAATGCTTCCCTGACCTTCTCTTTCCCTCTCCATCACGCACTGACACAGCTCGCCTAAATTTGCGTCTTGCATCACCTCAGGAAACTCGTGGCTAATTTCATTATTTGGGAGAGAAAAATGCAAATGAAGCCAGACAGCTGGTGCTTTCGTCGCAGCTGAGAGTGATGGAGAGGCCGAGGCCCACCTCGTCAGAGGCCCTCACACCCCCCTACTCAGACAGGCCCCCGGCGGGGGGAGAGCAGAGAGGCTGCTAGAGCAGCAGGGACAGATGGCCAGGAGGGGAACAGGATGGAGAGGCCCAACTTGCTGGAGAGGCTGGGAAGAGGTGGCTTGTCGGTTGCCTGGGCGGTCAGATGGAGCACACAGGATGGTCCTTACACACTGCCACCTACTTAAGGGCAGACGGAGCCCAGGATGCAGGCTAACAGCATCCTGTGCCAGTGGCAACCGGTATTGCTCTGCTCTGGTCTACAGGGCTTGGCCTAGGTTTCATTTTCTGTGTCTGTGTTCTCAACATCGGCCTTTTCCCAAAAATGTGATAGAGATAAAGATAAAGAGGAAGGAAGGGGAGTGAAAGCCCATTTCTTTCACCCTGAATGAATCTCAGTCGGCAAACCCAAGTTTGCAAGATGCCCACCTTTTATTTTTCTATAACTGAACTTAGTTTTGTTTTCCGGTCCTGCCCTTATGGAATGATGGAAACTTTATTTCATTCAATAGTCTCCCTTTCTCTGGAATTCACTGAAGTATGGGGCGACTTAGAATGTCCCGAGGGAGGGGCATTCATCCTTGTGTCATGTGTCTGCATTGCTCTCCGTTGAGACATCCATCATCCCCTTAAGCCCCTGGTCGCAGGTCCATACAGATTGCTGCTGAGGAGGCCTCCACTGGCTGCTCCATTTCTTCTTCTTTCTCCCAGGACCTTCTGGCACACACAGCCATCGGTCTAGTGTGCCAGGGCTGTGGCCGGCTGGGGAAACTCCATGGGCTGTCTCTGGCTTCTGACACTCACGTTCATAGGGATCATTCTGTTCCTGACTTTTTTCCTCAAGGGCACAAGTCAGGGGGCAGGTTCCGCCAATATGTACACACGCTTCACTTTCCTGCCCAGTCTCCTTAGCGCACTTTCATCTACTCTGGGCCAGAAACCCAATTTGTGCTCGTTCTGTAGTTGCTCAAATTTTCAGGCAAGACCTGCGCTCAAAAAAGAAAACAAGAGGGCTTCCCTGGTGGCGCAGTGGTTGAGAGTCCGCCTGCTGATGCAGGGGACACGGGTTCGTGCCCCGGTCTGGGAAGATCCCACATGCCGCGGAGCGGCTGGGCCCGTGAGCCATGGCCGCTGAGCCTGCGTGTCCGGAGCCTGTGCTCCGCAACGGGAGAGGCCGCAACACTGAGAGGCCCGCGTAACGCAAAAAAAAAAAAAAAAAAAAAAAGAAAACAAGAAAAAAAATCCCTGAAATAGAGTGGTTGGTATTTCAAAGATAGTGACTTATCATACAAAAAAAGAAGAAAAGATGGGCTTGGAGAATGGGGGCCACCAGCCGAGCCTAATTCAGGTCTCCTTGGCCTACACGGTTAGCTAACGGGGTGTTTTAGGTTGGGTGAGGCTACCTTACTCACCCACAGTCTCTGGCACCACATACTCTCTGAGAGGCCCCTCAGGCCTCATGGGGGATTTTAATGACGTTCTGGTCCGGGGAGCAGGATGGGATTCCTGGGCTCCAGCTTATACCAGGATGGGTGCCTAAAATCCTGAAAATATTGAATGCAGCCCAAACTGCAGGGACAACGTGGTTGGGAAGTAGGGAGAGGGGAAGGGAGGAGGGGCTTGACACATAGATTTAATCATGGCCTTCAAATCATCCTGCTGATTACAGAAAGCCGGGAGAGGGCTTGGCAGGGACACGTTCCTGTCCATTGCACTGAGCCTTTCCCAAGGCAAAGTAACACCTTTGCTTTGATTATCTTGCTTTGTACGCACAATACCTCTGTAAAATAGGGTTGTTTTAAAGGCCAGGAGCAAAACAAAAGTGTAATAAAATGGAAAAGGCCCAGGGCCAGTCCTTAGGGGCTCAGCTGGGCTTCCTGGGTCTCCTCATTCCTGGGCTGGTCTCTCTCTGGTCTCCTCCCCCCCACCCCAAACCATGAGGCCCAGCAAATTTTCTTGTCTTCCTATTATATTAGTGTGTACCGACCTCATTGTGTTGGCATGATCTTTTTCTAAAATTTTTATCTTCTATTGGAGTCTAGTTGATTAACAATAGTGTGTTAGTTTCAGGTGTATAGCAAAGTGATTCAGTTAAACATATACATGTATCTGTTCTTTTTCAAATTCTTTTCCCATTTACGTTATTACAGAATACAGAACAGTGTTCCCTGCCACTATACAGTAGGGCCTTGTTGGTTATCTATTTAAAACATAGCAGAGCACACAGGTTAATCTCAAACTCCCAATCTATCCCTTCACCCCACCCCTCCCCCCTGGTAACCGTAAGTTCATTCTCTAAGTCTGTGAGTCAGTTTCTGTTTTGTAAGTTCAGTTGTATCATCTTTTTTATATTCCGTATATAAGTGATATCATGTGATGTTTGTCTTTCTCTGTCTGACTTACTTCACTTAGTATGATAATCTCCAGGTCCATCCATGTTGCTGCAAATGGCATTACTGCATTCTTTTTAATGGCTGAGTAATATTCCATTGTATATATACACCACATCTTCTCTATCCATTCCTCTGCCGATAGACATTTAGGTTGCTTCCTTGTCTTGGCTATTGTGAACAGTGCTGCAATGAACATTGGGGTGCATGTACCCTTTCAAACCATGTTTTTCTCCAGATATATGCCCAGGAGTGGGATTGCAGGATCATAGGGTAGCTCTATTTTTAGTTTTTTAAGGAACCTCCGTACTGTTCTCCATGGTGGCTGTATCAATTTACATTCCTATCAACTGTGTAGGAGGGTTCCCTTTTCTCCACACCCTCTCCAGCATTCAACTAGTGAGAAAGTCCTTTCTGGTCCCCAATCCCTGAGCCGTGGACACGAATGTACTGCACCCATGCTGAGTCCTAAGATGGCCTTAGTTCTTTCCGTCTGCTAAACATGGCTTGAATGGCTCTGGTCTTTGAGAAACTGACCAGGCTGCTAGACATCAGCTCCATTCTGTCTTTTGTAAGAACTATGTAGAAATCACCCCATTACTTTAATCCTTTCGGAGCATACATAAAGTATAAATGCTGGCTGGTGTCTTTATATGCACACTGCAGTTTCTGCAAAATGATCTCCCACCCCCAAACGAAAGGCCTTTGGTCTCTATTAATCCTCAGAATATTCGGAGGCGGGGAAGGAGAAACCAAGGCACAACAGATGTCTGGGCTCAGGGAAAAAAAGCCAGAGCTTGCAAATTCAACAATCCTGCTTTAGATACCTTTTTGATTTTAAATACTTTCCCCTTTTTCGGCACAGCTCTTTGCCCTGTAGGCTAGAATGCGCGTTGCCGTGAGTTACTGAATTACCATCATCCTCTTTTTGCAGGTGGGGACAGTGAAGCTCTGAAAGGTTAAGTCACTTGGACTCTCAGCCACTGTCCCCGGCCACCAGCGCTTCACATCAGGGCCCAGTCTCCGCTCAATGGCTCTGCGCCTCCCTTCCAGGGAAAAGCAGCTGCGTGAAGTTCTGTAAATGCTGTCATAGAATTTGTTAAGCACTTCCACATGAGTTTTAAAGTAAATGTCAGCCCGCATTGTAACAGCGAGCTAACAACGTGTTAGCGGTTCTAGTCCTCATTTAATTCACTTTCCCAATTCTGACGTTACCATGATTCCTGCAAGGACGGCCACATTCCGTGAATTACCCGCCAGCTTCTCCCCCGCCGCATCCCTGGGTGGTTTGTGAAGTTTAGTTATCGCTGTGCTCTCTTTCACGCTGCTGTCCCTGGGAGAATGGAGCAGTCGGTTCAAGGAGCAGTCAGGTCCGCATGTGCTGGCCGCTGTAGTTGACCCCTCTCTGGCCTGAACACCCAAGGGTCCTCCCGCCTCCCTTGTCTGCTGCTGTGACCATACCCAGAGCTTGGAGCACAGGCAGATACCGATACTGTTACAAGTTGGACTGTGTTCCCCCAGCCGCGCCTCCCCCACTCATATGTTCAAATCTTAACCCCCAGCACCTCCCTGAGCGACCTTATTTGGAAAGAGGATCAGGACAGATGTCACGAGTGCAGATGAGTTCATCCTGGAGTAGGGTGGGCTCTAAATCCAATAAGACTGTTAGCGTCAGAAAAGGGGGAAATTTGGACCCAGAAACTCTCACACGGGGAGAACACCGAGTAAAGATTGGAGTTACGCTACCACAAGCCAAGGAACTCCCAGAACGAGGAGAAAAGCCTAGAACAGATCCTTCCCTAGAGCTTTCAGAGGGAGCGTGACCCTGATCTCACACTTCTAGCCTCCAGAACTGCACGGCAATACGTTTCTGTTGTCTAAGCAACTCAGTTTATGGCGGCCCTAGGAAATTACAGATACTGTGATTGGACTCACACTTTCCCCATTTCTCCCACTCAAAGGAGCCTCTGAAAGAGCCCCACCAGCCAGGGAATCCCTGGAGCTCTGGGATCCAGTGATGACTTCAAAGTGGGCTTTCTGCCCTCTTGGCCAGGGCCCGGTGCTGGAGACTCTTGAAAGAGGGAAGATCCCAAAGTTCCTTTGTGGAGATCTAGGGAAGGGGGTCTTGGAGTAGCACGGTTTTGGCCAAATTGTATCTTCACTGGCCTACGCTGGCCAGTATAAACTCTTAAGGCAGTGAGGGACTTGAAGATATACCACGGCCACGGCCCCTGTGTCCCGGAGCCCCCGTACACTTAGACAAGGAGGCTCTGCTCTTCTTCCTGCAGAATTTGCTCACCCCAAACCCCAAGTCCATCCCTCCCCACCCACTCCCCTTGGCAACCGCAAGTCTGTTCTCTATGTCTGTGAGTCTGTTTCTGTTTCGTAGATAAGTTCGTTTGTGTCATAGTTTAGATTCCTCACGTAAGTGATATCATATGGTATTTGTCTTTCTCTTTCTGACTTACCTCACTTAGTACGATCATCTCTAGTTGCATCCATGTTGCTGCAAATGGCATTATTTCATTCTTTTTTATGACTGAGTTATTATTATTATTATCATCATCATATGTGAGATAGGCATGATTTTCCCACTCTAAAGATGAAGAAACTGAGGCTAGGGAAGGGGAAGCAACTTACTAAAGGTCACTGTAGGGCAAGTGACACCTGTTACCTCCTCCAGAGGAGGTGTCCCACTGCGTGGACAGCAAAGAAGGTAGAAATGCCTGCCACCAGGAACAGCAGCCCGAGGATATCAACCCACCACCTGGGTTGCAGGGCTTGGGGTCCCCAAGAAAGACATGACTCACACAGGTGCTGGATGGAACAACACTTCACAGAAGAGACAGAGCAAGATCAGCTTCAACAGTGAGCATTGGTCCCCCCATGGCCATTGCAGCCGACATGGGCAATGGTCTGCATACATCCCTCTTGTGCTGCAGGGGGAGGACCCCGTTCCCTCCCCACCAGGAACAGATAGAGCAGGGAGGTTGACCAGATGCCAAATGACACCCATGAGTAAGCAGAACAAAGAAGTGAGCATGGAGTCTGGAACAGGGTAAGATATTCCCCAAACAAAGAGATGTGGCCAGCCCAGGACCTGTGGGCTCTTTATCTCTTTGTAAGGAAATGTTCTGTGTCCAGGGCACATTCTTATGCAACAATGCAGGGGTCAAAAGACCACATGCAAGTGAGTTCCCTTCCCATCAGTCAGGCAACTAGAAACTAATGGAACACAGACTTGAACTCAGATCATTTTTTCCAACCATTATGTGTTGACTTCTTACTGTGCAAGACACCACGCTGGGCACTGCGAGTCTACAGAACTATTTTAGACACAGAAGTCAAGCTCTTCCTCAAAAAACTTACAGTAATGGAGAAAATACATGTATGTTCCCTGAATGTAACACAAATTTTTTTATTATACAATCTCATCCTTTAATAACATATTCAGCGTATTCAGCATTGAGAATCTGCTGTTTGCAGGAACCATGCCAGGCACTGGGATACGATGGCTTAAAAGAGCATCCTGGGCTTCCCTGGTGGCGCAGTGGTTGAGAGTCCGCCTGCCGATGCAGGGGACGCGGGTTCGCGCCCCGGTCCGGGAGGATCCCACGTGCCGCGGAGCGGCTGGGCCCGTGAGCC